>NC_084646.1:2424650-2724650 GCF_019802595.1 Syngnathoides biaculeatus
ATTACCAACAGTCACCTTGGAAACGGTGGTCCCAGCACTTTACAGGTCTTTGTCCAAGTCCTGTCGTGTAGTCCTGGGTGATTCCTCACCTTTCTAAGGATCAGTGAGACCCCACGAGGTGATATCTTGCATGGGGCTCCACTCCGATTGAGATTGACCGTCATGTTTAGCTTCTTCCATTTTCTAATGATTGCTCCAACAGTGGACCTTTTTTCACCAAGCTGCTTGGCAATTTCTCCATAACTCTTTCCAGCCGTGTGGAGTTGTACAATTTTGTCTCTGGTGTCTTTGGACAGCTCTTTGGTCTTGGCCATGTTACAAGTTTGAGTCTTACTGATTGTACGGTGTGGACAGACGTCTTTATGCAGCTAACAACCTCAGACAGGTGCATCTGATTCAGGATAATACATGGACTGGAGGTGGACTAACAGGTCTTTGAGGGCCAGAAGTGTAGCTGATAGACAGGTGTTCAAATACTTATTTGCAGCTGTATCACAAATCGTTAAAAACAAATCATACATTGTGATTTGTGGATTTTTCTTTTTATATTATCTTTCTCACAGTGGACATTATGGAATAACAGAAGTGACGTCTGCCCCAAGTGGGAATGTTTGCTATACAGTTAGCATTCGCGATTAGCAATAGCACCAAAGCAATTAGCATTTTAGATATTTAAAAACAAACAAACAAAAAAATACCCTTCACATTACACATCTAATAGTGTCTTTTAAATACTTATAGATGCTCCTATGATTGTGTGAAATGTTATATCCGGTCCAGGTGGAACATTTTTCCTATTTTTTTAAGTCAACTTAGCCCCCCACCACCTGCCCTGGCAACAATATGGGACTGGAATAGATAAAGATGACACTTCCTATAAACATCTCACCCTTTCCCCTTCAGAAACCCCTGAAAAAGACAAGTGGTTCCAATATAGGTAGTAATTAACTTTAATATGACATCAGATACCGTCATTTGTCACCGGCGACGTCATTACAGCGACGCACTGCCAGATGTGGCAACTGTAAAGCTGTAAAGTTTACGGCGCGGGGAGAAAGCGCCACACCCTATGCTGCGGAGCATTTGGGAGCTACTAAACATTTTAACGTCTCAAGAATTTGGGAGTGGAAAAGAACAAGAACCGATGTCCGCGAAGAAGAAAAACAACGCAAGACGGACGAAACAGTTAGCGAGGGGTTGTAGCGATTCCATGTGGAGCTCATACAACAGAGTAGTGTAAAAAATAAATGCCAAAATCTCTCATAAAAGTTTGAGTTTTTTTTTTTTTTTTTTTTTAGAATCAGTGGCACGGTGAATCAGCTGGTAAAGCATTGGCCTCACAGTTCTGAGGACCCAGGTTCGATCCCGGCCCCGGCTGTGTGGAGTTTGCGTGTTCTCCCCATGCGTGGGTTTCCTCCGGGCACTCCGGTTTCCTCCCATATCCCAAAAACATGCAATGTTAATTGGACACTCTAAATTGCCCCTAAGTGTGATTGTGAGTGCGGCTGTGTCTCTATGTGCCCTGCGATTGGTTGGCGACCACCTCAGGGAGTACCCCGCCTCCCTCCTGCCCGTTGACAGCTGGGATAGGCTCCAGCACTCCCCGCTACCCTTGTGAGGATAAGCAGCAAAGAAAATAGATGGATGGATGGATGTTTTAGAATCAAAGGACTGTTGCACAAATACAACATTATTCTGGCTAATTGAGGATGTCGAGATTTACAGCTGATTACTGAATATTCCTTTTACTGCATCTGCTCTTGCATAAGCGGCGTTTGCATGTTCACCCTGTGCCTGCGTGGGTTTTCTCCGGGCACTCCGTTTTCCTCCCGCATCCCAAAAACATGCATCAATTGAAGACTCTAAATTGCCCATAGGTGTGAATGTGAGTCAGAATGATGGTTTGTTCCTATGTGCCCTGTGATTGGCTTGCAACCAGTTCAGGGTGTACCCCCTCCCTCCTGCCCAATGACAGCTGGGATAGGCTCCAGCACTCCCTGTGACCCTCGTGAGGATAAGCAGCGAAGAAAAAAGATGGATATTTACAAACAAATATGTGACGACCCCTAACCGGACAACCCGAAAGAAAGTAAGTTAGTTAGTTACAAAGTTGGTACGTTTGTCCACCACTTTAGATCAGAATTATACATTTGGGTCAGCACTTTTACATTAGTTGACATTATAAGTACATGTGTGCCTCATGTTATGGCCAAAAGTATATATTTGCACTGCAGTGAGGAGAGATTGTGACAAAGTACGCTTGAATCCGATGTAATTGAAGTAGCAGCATTCATATCCCTACAAGATAAGTGTGTGTGTGTCTGTGTGTACGCCACCACTTCCTGATTACCTTTTATTATTCAACATTGTGTACCATAAATCCTTCACAGACAGACAGGCATTTGTGTAGGATTTTAAGGACCATCATAAATATGAAATGTTTTATTTCCCTCTTTGTTTGTTAATATGAGTCATGCTGACCCGTTGACAGCTGGGATAGGCTCCAACACTCCCGCGGCCCTTGTGAGGATAAGCGGCAAAGAAATTGGATGGATGGATTTTAGCAACAACCGTAAAGGTACATACAGGCCACTTAAAATGATATAATGGGCCAGAACTTGCTCGTGGCTCTTCAGTTTGACACCTGCGTATTACATAAATACCCCAGCATTTGGTTATCATTTTTATAGCTACTTTTCAAAAGAAATGAAGCTTTTGCGGGCAACAAAATGAGGCGGAGGCTCAGATCTTGTTCGCAGGGCTCGAGTTTGAAAACTGTGCAAAATGGGAATATTTTTAAGGCCTCTCTGTCTTGACACGGGTCTAATTGAGGCACGGAGTCGCGATGATGTAGAATGAGTGACTGCAAATTACGCGCAACACTGCGCATTAACATAAAGCTTAGATCATTGATTAACAGAGGCGCGATCCGAGCTCGACGCGTGACATTGCTTGATTGAAACGATCCATGTAACCTTTGCGGAATTAGGGAAGGAAAAAAAAAAAGCAAGTACATTTGCGAGTCCAAAGACATTCGGAGGTTAAGGGTGTTACTCAGAAAACAATGAGGCGTCCGTCCCCTCAACAGATGCTGCGCATTTAAACTCGACGGTGCACGAGCCGTTTGCCAGATGGTTGCGCTGATTAGTACGTGTATCCTCGCAGTGATGCATGATGATGCTTTTCAAAATAATGTCAACCCACCCACCCGCCCCCCGCCCCCATCCGACACTGCTTGGCAAAATAAATACAAAACAGCTGAGCGAGTGGCAGGATCAAGCTGTGAAAAGGAAGCTTTGTTACCATGTTGGAAGTGGGTAATCTGGTGTTTCTGCACGGACACAAAACAAAAAATGCAAACACAAATGTCTTTGTCTTAAGACTTAGTGAAGCAGCATGTGGCTCTTTATGCAAGATTATTTTTGAGCGCTATCTTCAAAGGAAGTGTACACAACTTGGTGTTTGAGAGCTCAAGGCGGCTCACTGTGTAGCAGAACTGGGACAGCAACTGCAATGTGACTCAAAAAAAAAAAACATCAACTGCTTTCCATCGATTTACTGTCTACAATTTCTAATTTTTTGAGTTCAAAATACAAGCAAAATGTTTTTTTTTGTGCTATCATAGCAAATACAGTGAAGGAAATAAGTATTTGAACACCCTGCTATATTGGGAGTTCTCCCACTTAGAAATCATGGAGGGGGCTGAAATTTTCATCGTAGGTGCATGTCCACTGTGAGAGAGATCATCTAGAAAAAAAGAAAAATCCAGAAATCACAATGTTTGATTTTTTTGTTTTTGTGTGTGTGTGTGTGTGTGTGTGTGATACAGCTGCAAATAAGTATTTGAAAACCTGAGACAACTAATGTTAATATTTGGTACAGTAGCCTTTGTTTGCAAATACAGAGGTCAAACATTTGCTGTAGTCGTTCACCAGGTTTGCACACACTGCAGGAGGGATTTTGGCCCACTTCTCCCCACATATCTTCTCTAAATCAGACAGGTTTCTGGGCTAGCGCTGAGAAACACGGAATTTCAACTCCCTCCAAAGATTTTCTATTGGGTTTAGGTCTGGAGACTGGCTAGGCCACGCCAGAACCTTGATATGCTTCTTACGGTTTTCCTGGCTGTGCGCTTCGGATCATTGTCGTGTTGAAAGACCCAGCCACGACCCATCTTCAATGCTCTGACTGAGGGAAAGAGGTTGTTCCCCAAAATCTCACAATACATGGCTGCGGTCATCCTCTCCTTAATACAGTGCAGTCGTCCTGTCCCATGTGAAGAAAAACACCCCCAAAGCATGATGCTACCACCCCCATGGTTCGCAGTAGGGATGGTGTTCTTGGGATGGAACTCATCATTCATCTTCCTCCAAACACGGTTAGTGGAAGTATGACCAAAAAGTTCCATTTTGGTCATTCCTCTACTCACACCTTTATCTGAATCTGCATTAAAATGTAATTGGGAAAAAAAAAATCACAAATGAGCAAAAAAACCTTTTTTGCCTTTTAACCGATTTGCTCAACATCATAACGAAATGTGTCACCGAGAGAGAAACACATCAAACTGGGTAACGCTCGTAGCGATCAGTGTTCCAATACAAATAGTTTTCTCGGTGTGTCAGCTTGTCGAAGAAAGCCACTTTATTATTCATTTCTAGTCATTTTCCCTTTGGTTGGGAAAAAAAAAAAACACCGTGCTTGACAATTTAAATCAGTTAGATGAAAGCATCTGTTTTGAGTGCTTATTACTTGCTCGAGCAGCAGACAGTCTTCGTGGCTGTAATGACTCTCAGACTCTCCCTTCCTGCTTGATTTGAATGTATAATTAGCATAATAAATACTTCTGCTGCACGCCTAGGCTCCTTTTTGCCAGGCAATCACGGGAAAGAGCAGATCAAGAGTCCCCCCCCCATGCCCCCACCCCCCCCCGCATTTTGCAAGAATGGAAATGTAAATTTGCTGACATAAAATGAAGCACATGTATACAACGTACCACTGAAGACTGCCTTTGAAGCAAGCTTTCAGTCTTTCATTGTTTGTTTGTTTTATCTCAGGATCCCTTTATGGCACAGGTGTCAAACTCAAGGCCCGGGGGCCAGATCTGGCCCGCCACGTTGTTTTATGTGCCCCGCGGAGGCTAATCACGTGTATCAACATCCATGATTCTTTTGTTCAGATCTGTACCAAAATTTAAAAGTCATATCATAAATGATAACGTCGAGCTATTACAAGCATTTTTGTGTTACCAAACAATAATAGTTGGAAAAACCCATTACCCTTGATTTCTGATTCCAAAACGAGTTCATAAATTTATTGTGTAAACATGATGAGGGGGTTAAAGATTTTTTTTTATGGTTTCACAGCCACAATGGCCATCTGAGGGAAACCGCAAGTAGAATGTGGCCCGCGACAAAAATGAGTTTGACACCCCTGCTTTGTGGTTTTGAACTGTACATCACATTGAAGTTAATATAATTTACAGTCCGTGACAATTTACAACAAAAGTTACCTCACGACTCTTGACATCAGGAGCGAGTCGAGAACTGGGCTCTTCACATTTGTAACAGAGGGACGGAAGAAACCTCGAAAAGCCCTCAGAGCGGGGCGGCCATCTGCCTCGAGCAATTTTGTTGAAGATGGAGTGATAGTGGAGAGAGAGAGAGAGAGAGAGAGAGAGAGAGAAAGAGAGAGAGACAGAGAGAGAGAGAGAGAGAGAGATTTCAGCTGTGATAAGGAAGCGTTATGACACGATTTACTGTATTAACAATAAGAATGCTATGATGCTTAGTGGTGTTAATAATTACCACGTAGTACTGTGAACCTCTGCATATTTGTGGTTCAACATTTACAAATTTGGGAGAGTCACTGATGGTGTAGTGATACACACGGCTGCCTTTTGTGTGGGGAGCGTGGGGTCGATTCCTGCTCAGTGATGGTGTCGATATCTCCCCTGCGACTGACTGGCGACCAGTTCAGGGTGTCATCTGCCTTTCGCCCGAAGCTAGCTGGGATAGGCTCCGGCTTTCCCGCAACCGATGTGAGGATAAGCGGCTTGGATTATGACATTTACAAATTTGGCTATTTGCACATTTATGGGGTTGAGTTTATCCTCGATTTGCTGAAAACTCACATACAAGCTGTTGTTGGCCAAACCCATATCTAATATAAAATATGTGTCAGAGTGTGAAAGGGTGAGGTGCGGTTTGTTTCGTGGTATTTATAGGTAATTGACGAACTGCTTGTGTGGGGGTCAATTGCGGAGAAACACTGTACTGTTTAGTACTACTTTATTACAAATGAATTGTTTGGATGGATAGGATTAGAAATGAGGTCATTAGAGGGACAGCCAAAGTTGGATGTTTTGGAGACAAGGTTAGAGAGAGCAGACTTCGATGGTTTGGTCATGTCCAGAGGCAAAGACCAAGAGAGGAACTGTGGTACTGCATGTGCAAGTTTGGTGTGGTGGAGAAATATGTTAGAATAGTACAAGACATGTATGAGGGCTGCAGAACAGCGGCGAGATGTGCCGTAGGTGTGTCAGAAGAATTTAAGTTAGAGAAGGGACTGCATTAGGGATCCGCGCTGAGCCCCTTCCTGTTTGCACTAGTAATGGATAGTAATGGATTCCCCTTGGACCGTGATGTTCGCAGATGATATTGTGATCTGCAGTGAAAGCAGGGAGCAGGCGGAGGAACAATTACAATGGTGGAGGTACGCACTAGAAAGGAGAGGAATGAAGATTAGCTGAAGTAAAACGTAATATATGTGCATGAATGAGAGGGGTGGAGGAGGAAGAGTGAGAGATAGCGAGGGTGGGTGACTTCAAATACTTGGGGTCAACAATACAGAGCAATGGAGAGTGTGGTAAGGAAGTGAAGAAACCAGTCCAAGCGGGATGGAACACTTGGCGAAAGGTGTCTGGTGTTCTATGTGACAGAAGAGTCTCTGCTAGGATGAAGGGCAAAGTCGATAAAGCAGTTGTGAGGCCGGCCATGATGTACGAATTAGAGACGGTGGCACCGAAGAAACAACAGGAAGCAGAACTGGAGCTAGTAGAAATGAAGATGGTGCGGTTCTCGCTCGGAGTGAGCAGGTTGGATAGGATTTGAAATGAGCTCATGAGAGGGACAGCCAAGTTGGATGTTTTGGAGACAAGGTTCGAGAGGGCAGACTTCGATGGTTTGGAGAGAGTGAGTATATTGGCAGAAGCGTGCTGAGGAAGGAGCTGCCAGGCAAAAGACCGAGAGGACGACCAAAGAAAAGGTTGATGGATGTTGTGAGGGAGGACATGAGGACAGTTGGGGCTAGAGAGGAAGATGCAGGAGATGGGCTAAGATGGAAAAAAAATGACACGCTGTGGCGACCCCTAACGGGACAAGCCGAAAGGAAAAGAAGAAGAAGATCCACCAGTGGTCGTGCAACGTGACAGAAGTAAAGCTCGGCATTGAGATTATGTTCCAACTGACCATCACCATCATCGGGCCACATTATTTTAAGGCGGCATTACGATACAGCCCACACTTTTTTGCAAAGATTTGATCTTCTCATGGAACAACACCAAAGAATTGTCAAGAAATGTCCAGGCAGCTGGCAACAAAAGTGACAACACCGCTTTGTGAAAACACCCAAATTCTGCCCAAAGTGTCAGTATAAACTTTACAGCTGAAAAAAATAATCATGTATTTTCTCATTTTCGCCACTCTAGTCTAATGCTGTGATATTTCCAACACGATAAAGCCAGTGGAACATCCCCCGTTTGTCATGAACACCCTTTTGGAGCCACGTCACGCCCTAGCACTTATGTAATTGCACTTTAAAGGGCAGATCTCACCCCACCCCCCTGGTCCCCCCTCTACCCCACCCCAAGTATCCAAGTATGTTCTCTCCACCATAGCATGACCTGATTTGCTCAGCCCCCTGAAAACCGAAAATACCTGATGATGGAGCGGCTGCATTACAAGGTGGTAGGGCTGGAGTGCGGGTGGCCTTTTCCGTGTCAGCGTAGCCGTTACGGGCTCAGAACGGGTGCGGTGCTCTCGAGGGTCTTGGCGGTAGAAAGGACAGAAGCACCAGACTAATTCATCACCGTCCCGCAGGAAGCAAGCAATTGTGGGGAGGTTTTAGGACTAAGACAATGATCCTGGTCTGCACATTTGTCGATGGGACTCTATATGGTGGATCATTTTTTATTTTGTTTTGTTTGAAGCCTCAAACACACAAACCTTTGTATCTATTGTGTACAAAAGTGACCAGAAATACAAGTTATCTTGGAGTACACTAAAAAATGTGCCAAAAAAAGAGCATTTTTTTATGGAGCTCATTTGGTTTAAGGGCACAATTTATGGCGCCCCACAAATCTTGCCTGGTAAATAATTCAATGCGTGTTGATGCATCACTAAAAATGTTTGTCGAAGTTGTAAAAATTGACATTTGAATACATTTACTGGGAATATGCTTCATCTAATATGAGTAAGATTTTTTTTTTTTATGGATGGAAGAATCTCACAGTAAATGTTTTGGAGTCTTGTATTGTCCCATAAAAATGGATGTTCTTCTTCTTCAGGCCGCACTGTAGTTGATTTTGAACCATCAGCGCCTCTTCTGGTTTCAGGCAAATACTGCACTCTGCTTTGTCATTGATCAAAGACTCCATTTATTATTTCCACAAAATTGACCAAGCTCTTTGATTGATTATTACACATATCCATGATCCGTCCAATTCTAAACCCAAATATATGCAGAATAAATATGTGTATTTAAAAGAATAGTAAATTGTGATGATCTGGTGGGGACTGCATCAGGGATCCGCGCTGAGCCCCTTCCTGTTTGCGGTAGTAATGGATAGGCTGACAGATGAGGTTAGACAGGAAACCCCTTGGACCATGATGTTCGCAGATGATATTGTGATCTGCAGTTGAAAGCAGAGAGCGGGCGGAGGAACAATTAGAAAGATGGAGGCACGCACTGGAAAGGAGATGAATGAAGATTAGAAGGGTGGACGACTTCAAATACTTGGGGTCAACAATACAGAGCAATGGTAAGGAAGTGAAGAAACAAGTCCAAGCGGGGTGGAACACTTGGCGAAAGGTGTCTGGTGTTCTATGTGACAGAAGAGTCTCCGCTCGGATGAAAGACAAAGTTCATAAAACAGTGGTGAGGCCGGCCATGACAAGCCGAAAGGAAAAGAAGAAAGTAAAGCTCTACAAAGACATATCTAACTAGTTTTCTGGTATAGAAAGTTCTCCTATTTTACATAATCTGACGTAGGCATGTGTAGGACTCAAACGCAGTACACTGACAACAGGAGTAGTTGGAATGGGTTTTAATAACAACTGCTGGGACTAGTCCAGAGAGAAATGGGTGAGTGGCAACATAGTTTTGCTACCAGCTCTTGTAATCCTCCATAATTTACAGATAGCTGGACGATGAAACTCACACTTCCTAGTGGTTGTCGCAGTAGTTGGATGAGAGAAGAAGATAAGGGGCAGACACGGTCAGCAGATGAAAAGGGCTGGTGCAATCTTGTATTGGCGCAAATCAAACAACCTAACAAGGAGTGAGTCATCTGCAGAGCCTTAAATAGGTGGGCATGACAGACTGGTGGGGGTGGGCTGATTGAAATTGTGGACATATGCTGAGAAAGCATGTCGGTGACTCACGCCACCAAACTTCTACAATATCCTCGTGAATCGGAATTGCTTTGAATACGGAAAAAAAATGCAAAATCTATTTATTTTGGGCATCCTCAGTTTACAAGAGTCCCAACGTATGAACTTTGATCTTTATAAATGGTACTCACTCAACTAGTTGGTGCAGAAGCATAAGAATATGTCGCTGAGTTACTGCCATGTTGTGTTTTTCCTCTACACGTTTTTCAGACAAATATTTACTGCGATAATAACTTTATGCCTGCTTTAGCTTAAGTTAGGGATCCACCATGGCACCTTCCAATTTACATATTAATTCAGGTTATGACGCCACCATAGGAACACAACTTTGTCGTAAACTGAGGACCCCTTGTACTGTAATTTCCGGCCTACAGAGCGCACCTGATTATAAGCCTCACTCAGTACATTTGTAAAGGAAATACCATTTGGTACATACATAAGCCGCAGTTGTGTAAAATTGAAACACGAGATATTTGCAAAGAAAGACGGTACACAGAAAGAGTTTTCAAAGTTTGAATACCTTAACTTAACTTAACTTAACATAGCAACAACCTGGTAGCATGAACAGGGCTGGTAAAAAAACAAACAAAAAAAAAAACAACATACCGGTTAAAAAAAAAACCAAAAAACTGCCGCAGCAGGTACAGAGTAGGAACACGGTGGCACAACACTAACAGGGCCGGTTAAAAAGTGAACATACGTAGATCACTGAGGTGCGTCAATAACACAGGAGCAACATGCTAGCGTGGCGCTAACATGGCTGGTAAACAAAAAAGATACCGGTAAAAATCACAGAGACACTGCAGCAACACGCTAGCACAGCACTAACGCTAACAGGGCCATACCAGTAAAAGTCACTTCCTCGGCACATATATTCCACCCGTCTCACTCTTACCTTTTCCGCTCGAGTGGCCCCTTGCGGCCGTTAGAAAAAAAAAGCACAAATTAGCCACATCGCCCCATAAACCGCAGGGTCGAAAGCATGTGGAAAAAAGTCACGGCTTATAGGCCGGAAATTACGGTAGTTATGTATTTGTTGTGTATTTTGACTTCAATATAAATGACCATACAAACTTCTTGTGACTATATGATGAACGGAGCTTGGTTGTTAAGGTAGCAAAACATTTGCATATGGCAATCTGGCATTCGGATATAGCTCTGTTCATGTGACCTGAGTGTGATCGTTTAGCCTATGTGGACCACATCATTTACGAGGTACTCCGCCGAGGTGCACCAGTTTACGGGAATACGACATGCTGTTTGGTTTCCGAACGGCACCAACACCCCCCCCCCCCACACACACACACACACTCACACACACACACTCCTAACCTCCCTCATTCCCGTCCAATCAGGGCTAAGGTTTCCAGATTGAAAGGTGGTTCTCAGGGGAGCAGTACTTCAGCAGGCGCGGATGCCTCGCCACGGAGGCAGCCCCTTTTTAGAGAGGCCATCATGCCGTGAGATTCCGCTCAAAATGGGTACTTTGGCGTTGCCGGCATAATTGGAAACACTTTGCAAAGGAGGGCCCTTTTAAAATGCATTGCATGAGAGAGACGGGGGGGACGACAAGCAACCAATTTCGATTCCGCTCATGGACCATCTTGTCGCTGCCTCTCAGGCGTGCGCCATATATGTTATGACCGGCGCATTTGTCAAACTGCCAACTGTTGTTATGTCTTTTTTTTTTTTTTTTCTCCACCCCCTCAGAGTACGGCGACATCTTTTTTTTTTTTTTTTTTTTTTTCGTTACTTGCTTCCCCGGGCACTCTCTAATCGTTTCCATCAAGTTTCTGTTTTCCCCTTCGGAAGTTGCGTGGTCGTTTCATCATGTCGAGCGGTGGGGGTTCGCGCAAACGTGGCGGACAGCCTCATTTTTCACAGGTTCACTTTCGCAGCGATCCCTGATGTGTCGTGAACAATAGGCAATATGTGGCAGGCGTGTTGTCGCACCCGTGTCGTTGTATTAGCCTGCAAACTTGTGTGTGTTTGTATGTGTGTTGTGTATCTGACCCTACTAATAAAAGACCATCATTGTACATTTATGATGACATACATGGGGGTACAGTAAGGGTCTCAACACGGCTTTCAAGGTACAATCCACCAAAGGTGATTGGAAATTCAGTGCAACTCAGGTAGTGCATACCACATTTTAAAAAGGCTCCAGACTATCGAGCGGCACTATTCAGACCCACCGCCTCGCGTTTCTGACATTGGGATTCAAATCCAGCCTCCAACCTTCCTGAGTAGAATTTTCATGTTCTTCCTCCCACATTCTGAAAAACACGTCCATGAGTGTCAATGCTGACACAAATCACGGGACCCCAAAAAACTATGCAAGAAACATATTTCATCACCTATAAGGGCAGATAACATTTTCATCAGAGTAAATTTTCCACTCTTGCATATTATTATTGAGTGTAGATTGTACCTTAATGGCAAAAAATGGACCTTCTCACAGTGAAGAAAATAAGTATTTGAACACCCTGCTATACTGCAAGTTCTCCCAGTGAGAAATCATAGAGGGGTCTGAAATTTTCATCGTAGATGCATGTCCACTGTGAGAAACATCCAGAAATCACAAAGTATGATTTTTTTAACGATTTATTTGTGGGATACAGCTGCAAATAAGCATTTGCACACCTGAGAAAACCAATGTTAATATTTGGTACAGTAGCCTTTGTTTGCAATTACAGAGGTCAAACATTTCCTGTAGTTGTTCACCAGGTTTGCACACACTGCAGGAGGGATTTTGATCTTCTCTATATCAGAAAGGTTTCTGGGCTCTCGCTGAGAAACATGGAGTTTTAGCTCCCTCCAAAGATTTTCTAAAAGTCTAGCTGATAGACAGGTGTTCAAATTCTTATTTGGAGCTGAAAAATCATCATCATCAAACCTTTGTGATTTCTGGATTTTTCTTTTTAGATTATCTCTCGCACATTGGACGTGCACCTGCGATAAAAATTTCAGACCCCTCCATGATTTCTTGATTTCTAAGTGGGAGACCTTTCAAAATAGCAGGGTGTTCAAATACTTATTTTCTTCACTGTACCTTCCACATACTAAGCAAGTTTGAAGTTTTCTCTCCATTGAATCTTAATTAGCCTGATTTTCATCCTTTCAGGCCTAAGTTCCCCACCAGCCAATATCACCACCTCTGCCGTGCCCAGCATCGTCACGCCTATCGTCAACGGGTTCACCGGCATCCCTCATCAGGCCAACGGACACCCCGCTGTGGAGACGGTCTACACCAACGGCCTGCCGCCTTACTCCACCCAGAGTCCCACCGCCGCTGACACCCTGCAGCAAGCCTTCACTGGAGTACAGCAATACACGGGTGAGGGTTTGCGTAGATTGTACATAAGTCGGTATGGTAAATGACTACCATATTTTTCGGACTATGAGTCGCAGTTTTTTTTTCATAGTTTGGCCGGGGGTGCGGCTTATTCTCCAGAGAGACTTGTATGTGAAATTATTAACACATTATTACATCCATCCATCCATCCATCCATTTTTTGAGTCGGTTATCTGTTATTTTCACACTGACAACCATAAGAGGGTGCTCTAGGCCCGTTCATCTGATGACGGATGGAGAGCACGGCTTCCGGGTGAGTCAGGCATGCAACTTTCCGGGAAGTCATTGGTTGCCTCGACAAAATATGGGTTTCCATGACAATCAAAACCATCTTGTCAAGAGTCAGAAAGGCTGGAATAGGCTAGTTGTGACTGACGTAAGGGACCTAGAACAGGAAGCGGCATGTCGTCTATCTCTGGAGTTTGTGGACTTGTTTTGAAGTGACACAGAGGATGAAGATTTCATTGGATTTTAGTTCCCGGGTATTTGGAGTGACACGGATGGTTTTGGTCAACTTCTAAGTATGTTATTTATGCTATATATATCGGAATAACTCTTAATTTGTTATGTAAACATACCAGGCATGTTCTTAGTTGTCATGTAACGTAAGCATACTATTCAGCCTGTTGTTGCCTCTATTCTGTTTTTATTTTAAATTGTTTGTAATTTAAATTTTAAATGGCGTCTGTTCTCGGTGTTAGATTTTATCAAATAAATTTCCCCAAAATTCGATTCATACTCCAGTCGTCTTATACGTTTCTATCTTTGTTTTTTTTTTTTTTTTTTTTGGGTGTTGCGACTTGTACTCCAGGGTGACTTGTAGTCCGGAAAATATGGTAATTGCCTGTGGAACAACAACCTTTTTTCATTGCAAAAATCAGTACTCTTGGTGTGATGTCAGAGGCAGAACTGTTGAGCAAATTCGCTGCATAGCCGGTGTGGTCTACTCTTTGGAGCTTTAACTCTTGTGGGAACGCTTTCAAAAAGGTGCAGGAGTGAGTTTTGGGGAATCCGGACGTTGGACGGAAAGGCCTTGGCTCATGGCTCACTCTCCACTCGAAATCAACCCAAAGGTGTTCTGTCAGGCTGAGGGCCAGACTTAGTTTATGTTTCATAGTCATAGTCAAGTCCTAGTTCATAGTTTGCCTCCGAGTCATCAGACCTCGCTGCATGTCTTTTGGATCCTACCTAGCCGAGCATTTCTGTACCTCTGCCTTCTCGGACTGACCTCAGCTTTGAATAAAACTACGCCTAACATCATGCCCTCGTCTTGGAGTCCTCCATTTGGGTCCAGCCCCGCACCGGAGGTTCGTGACATGAACACACTCCTAAATCTTGTGGAAAGCCTTTCCAGTGGAGTTTAAGATGTTATAAGTGTGTGTGTGGGGGGGACGACTAGTATTATATTAAACCCTAAGATTTAAGAGTGGGATGTCACTTAAATTCATATCAGAGTCAAGACAGGTGAGATAATACTTTTGCCAGTTTAGTGTAGCTGCTCTGCGACATTTTTGTTCCTGCAAAGGTTTGACGTTTTTAATTTCTCCTCTTTGTTGCAAGGAGTGAACTCGAAAAACTGTTGATCACATTGATCACAATAACATACACAAAAGTCACCTAAACTGCAACCCACCTCCCGTGGCTGTAATCAGTTGAGATGGTACCTCGTGATAGCCCAAGAGAGCATCATGCTCACATGTTAAAAGTTGTGTTTATAGACCTTAGGCCTCCTCAACGCCATCCACATTTTCACGCCGCACCTCCCCCCTCCTCTCTTAGCGATCTACCCGGCCACCACGCTGACTCCCATTGGCCAGACGCTGCCCCAGGCGCCCCAGGTCATCCAGCAACCGCAGCAGCAGCAGAGAGAAGGTGAGGGTGAGAAAACATTATTACTTTTTACACATCTGCGATAGATTTATAAACCGCCGATGAGCATGAGAGAGCAATATTGCTTTGGCACTGTACACATCTCATTCGCACATATTACGAGAGAGGAATATTACCCTCTCATTCTCTCCGTGTGTAATAGATAAATAAAGTGGCCGCATGCCGTATACTGTTCACAGCTCATCTCGGGAAATGGATCCAGCACATCGAAAAGATGAGGGTGATAAAACACTGGTAACGTTCTAATACTGGCTGGTTGGAGAATACATATAACTATACATATATATAGTGTAGAGCTCTACTATTTCTGTCCCCACAGTAGTACCGTAATTTCCGGCCTACGGAGCGCACCTGTTTATAAGTGTCACCCATTATATTTGTAAAGGAAATACCATTTGGTACATAGGCCGCGCCTGTGTAAAAGCTGCAACTGCTCACATTGAAACACGAGATATTTACAAATAAAGACATTACACAGAAAGAGTTTTAAAAGTTTTAATACCTTAGCTTAGCTTAACATAGCAACCACACAGCAGCACGAACAAGGCTGGTTTGAAAAAAAAAAACATACTGGTAAAAAAAAAAAAACAGCCATGACAGCGACACAGTAGCAACATGGTAGCACAGCACTAACAGGGCCAGATAATAAAAAACGTCCCTAAATCACTGAGACGCGGCAGTAACATAGCAGCAACATGCTAGCGCAGCGCTAATGCTAGCGTAGTGCTAACAGGGCCGGTTTAAAAAAACACCAGTAAAAATCACTGAGACACGGCAGCAACACGGTAGCGCGGCGCTAACAGGGCCGGTTGAAAAAAAAAACACCAGTAAAAATCACAGACACGGCAGCAACATGTTATCACAAAGCTAACGCTAGCACAACGCTAACAGGGCCGGTTAAAAAAAACATACCAGTAAAAGTCACTTCCTTGGCACATATATTCCACCGGTCTCACTCTTACATTTTCTGCTCGAGTGCCCCCTTGCGGCAGAAAAAAATGCACAAATTAGCTGCATTACCGTATAAACCGCAGGTTTGAAAGCATGTGAAAAAAGTCGCCGTTTATAGGCATGAAATTACGGGAATTGGATTACATGGATATTTTGCTTAAGTCTGCAATGTTTAACATCCATGTGAATGATCAGCAATGTGTCAACGCTACCCTATTGATTTAGAATTTTAATAACCACAAAGTGGTCTTGGTTGCTGAGGTTAAATCTTTTTTTTTTTTGTACATGATGCATCCATCTATCCGTTGTCCCTGCCACTTATCTTCACTCCGGTCGAGGGCAAGCTGGCGCCTATCTCTGCTGATTCTGGGCGAGAAGCGGGGTCCACCCTGAACTGATCGCCAGCCAATGACAGGGCTCGTATAAAGAAACAACCATTGATGATTTGATCAGTCTGACCTGTATTTCATAAAATTCACCCATAGAAAATTATGTTAAACCCTTTTCAAACACTTTTTATGTGCAATCATCAAAGTTACTTTTGATTAATTGCCAAATTTTGAACATCCTCCTTGTCAATACATTACTGGACAGAATTGCTTATAATCCAATTCCAACTTTTGGCATCTTTGCATCATTGAATATATCCGATTGATTTTGGATGCAATTTTACACAGGTTATAGATGAGGCCAAAAATAAAACATTTGTCTTTCCCTACGTTTAAACTCACTGGGGCTATTGATGTCCGCCGGTGCTGGAACGCTATTGATTTTGATCTGCAATATTTGAGATATGGTATGTCGGGTAAAATGCCATAATTGTTCAGGTTTTATGTGAGTTGCTGCCGTCGGCAATATTTATTTTTTTATTCAACTAAATTCCCTCTTTGCTAATGAGTGTTATGCCGAGGCTGCACTTTTTGTAGTTGTACAATCGCTTACAACAGAAATAATATTGACTGGTTTCCACACATCAATAATGTAGTGAGTCGTCCTCACGATGTCTCAGCCCAGGATCAAGACTCATCTTAATGGATCTGACCAACAGTCAATCTGATGTCTTTATGCAGGTCCGGAGGGCTGTAACCTGTTCATCTACCACCTGCCGCAGGAGTTCGGAGACAACGAACTCATGCAGATGTTTCTGCCCTTCGGCACCGTCATCTCATCCAAGGTCTTCATGGACCGGGCGACCAACCAGAGCAAGTGTTTTGGTGAGTTGGTCGGCAGCGCTCAATCGTTCGCTCACGAGGCAAGAGTCAATTCATAAGATGGCAAAATACAAATTACAGGCCTGTAACTAGGACCCCCCCCCCTCCCCCATGCCCGTCGCTCACTCACCACATTTCTCGAGCAGAATCTCAATGGCTTTTTTTACGTGTCGTTCATTATTGACTGAATCAAATGTGTAATTTTTTTCTCACAAACAAGACACCGATCATCAGACAGACAACTGTGTGTTTTTGTACCGAGCCAGCAACCCCAAGATAGCCGGGATTGGCTCCAGCACTCCCTTGTGAGGATAAGCGGCTCGGATAATGGATGGCTGGCTAAATATGATGTATCTGTAAATAATACTGTTTATATACAGTGGATCTGCATGAGCCGTGATGTCGTCGATCATATTTATGTCTGTGTTTTTGTGAGGTTGCTGTATGACCTCAACACCCTGCTGCTGCTGCATCAGCAGCACTGTTTGTTCACCCCGATATCTGTCAATACTCTTACTACCGAGGCTGATTCACACAAAGGCCCCCCCCCCCGCCCCCACCTCAATTGGCTCTATCAACCCACCACATGGACCAACCTGCCCCGTGGCTTATACAAACTTTAAGAAGCCACGCTGGGTCTTTGTGTGTGTGTGTGAGTGAGTTGGGGAGGGGGGGGCAAAGGACAATTATATTGTAGATCAGCATTTGTTTTCACTTCATGGCCCAAATTGATTGGCAACCCCGCCTCCCCAGTGGGACTTAACATATAGATTCATCAAAGAAGACCTATTTGTAATATTTTTCTATACACCATGCATTGATAACAAAATGTTAGGCCTGGCAAAAGAGCAGGAGTGTTGGTGTAGTTAATCTGGAAAGTGACGAAAAGATGGAAGGAATGGACCCTTCCGATGGCGATCTTAAGTTCCGCCCCTTAGGTACAATTGCCATGTCCCACAAGCTTCCAAAATGGCGATTGAACAGAACATGTTTGAAGTCGATTCTCTATCGTGTATATTCCAGATAATATTGGGGTATGTTTTTTTGCCAAATGCGTCAGACTTGTCCAAGAGAGTTCTACACAGAGGTCTCAGCTATTTCACACAAGGATATGTACATGGAATTAAGATTTTGGAAAGGAGCAGGACGCAATCTCAGAGTTACAGCGAAATTTTGACAATCGATGCAAAAAAGTTCGATGCCTCACAAACATCAAACTATGACAGTGGAATCGTACTGCGCATGTAAAGCAGGGTGAGTACTTTTTACTTGGAAAGATCACGAGTAATATCATTGTAGTCTTTAAGTGAGTGGGTGTATTCATTTAATTTGGCTCGTAATCGAACCCAGTGCTATGTCTTTAAAAAGTCCGATGTGATACAAATAGGCAAATGGACATTTCTCTTGCACGACATCACGCATTTAGTATCACTAACCCGACTCTTCGACATAAAACATGACACACTTCATTCAGCAGGTCAGTGATATACTAACAAAGTGAAAGTTGTTCTCCTGCAGTGTGTAAAGCATTGATAATAATTCAATCAAACTCAGAGGAGATACTTTTCCCTCACATACGCTCGAACATACAGCCTTGTGTTTGTTGATATTGTCCGCACTTAGTTGTACGTACGCGCTTTCGCGAACCTTAATCCATCATAGACACTTCGTCAACTGTGTTTTAGGCTTTGGAAAATGAATCATCTGGGCCCCTTGTAACCTAGCAGGATATCTTTCATCAGAATCGCACGTTCCCGAAGCTTATCTGAGGACTATTTTCTTCGTGAACTTTTCCAAGCGCTACTGACAACCAGCATTGCTTGTGGGACAATGTGGTGAGAGGGGCATGTCAGGTCAGGGGTTAAGACAATGCGGCAATCTGATTGGCTATTACTGTACGAGTGATTGACAGGTCGGAAAGGTCCATTGGATTGATGTTGAAGAAAAAGACAGGAGTCGCTTTTACACTGTGTTTTGTGTGAAACCAGCTGACTTGGAATGTGGGACGCTGCCAATGGTGCGGTGGAGAGGTGCAGTAAAACGGGCCAAAACAACAAATAGTGTGTGTGCGCAGGAAACTATCACTGGTGCCTCAAGTATTTGGAAATAACTGGAAATGAAAACATAGAAATGACTTCATTGATTAGTCGACATTAACTCGACTACAATCACATTAGCACCGACTACAAAAAAGTTGTTCAACCTCAGGAGAAATGAAAGAAGACACAGTTGTAGCAGTATCCTACCTTCGCTGGGTACTGTGTGAAAGGGACTGGCGGTGAATTCTCGATCTACTTCGAGGCAAGAGCAGGCCAGGAAGTGGCTGTCCTTTCCCCGTTCCTCCCGCCCACGTCCCTTTCCTCCGCAGTATATCCGCGCATCCTCACCACCCATCTTTCGGCCTAATGGGTCGAGCGGGAGGCGAGCGGGCCGAGCAGACTGGTCTCCCAGGTGGCCTGGGGGACGAGGAAAATCTCCTGCTGTTTTTCACGGTTCACCGAGTGTTCCTAATGACACCCCAGACGCGGGGGAGCGTATCAAGCGGAGACACACTCCACTGCAGTTTCTGGTCACTGACTTCTCAAGGCTTGATTTTTTTCGCATGATGGAAACACGATGTTTAGTGGAGGTTAGTATGCGGGGGCTGGGGCGGGGGGGGCTTCTTCATGGGGGTTGTGTCTCAGGCAAAGTTATATTGATACGCACTCACCAATGTTAATGTGGTACACTTGCACAATTGAAACAAAACATTTAAATATGACTTTATGGAGCGTGTATAATCTGCGTATCATTTTTTATTTCCATTTTTAATTCATTAATTCAGTTTTAGGCTCGTATGGAAAATCCAAAATGGCAAAATAAACGGTTGTTACGGAAACGATTTGTCCCAAGTTTACGAGTCATCGTGTGGTGTTCCATCCAGACGCAAAATAAATAAGTAGAAAATACAAGCAAGTGGACAGACAACAAGCGGCTAAAGCGTTCAGTATTTTCTGTGCAAGATGTAATGCAAGCAGCCGATTACAATAACTATTCAAGTACATTTGTCCTTGGACCACTTGATGGATCGTGGTCACAATCTGGACTGATTGTGGCAGCTAACAAGTTAGCACATGTTCACCAGCGCTTGCTAGCAAACTGATCCAGAAATGATTTTTGTTATAATTCAATTATGGGCTAAAATAAAAAATATGCCTCATGACTGAGCTTGATTTTAATATTTAATTGGTTGGGTTTGTGTGATCCAGATGTTTGGTAACGAGCTTTAGTAAAGATTGGTTTGTTTGTTTGCTAGCCGCAATTAGCCCGGACCGCGTTAATAAATTTTCAGGCAGATTATACCATGGACACGTATTTTGGAATTGTTTAGAGAAACAAAGAGCAAATCACTTCAATAACACAGTTGTGTTCGTTATTCTTTCAACCATCATTCAATGAGATACGAGGAACCTTTTGTGCATATAGAGCTCGTGCACGTGATGTCACTATTTTCACCGTGCCATATTGCCGGTCAAAAAGAGCTGCTCGACATTGCGGGAGACATTGAACCGGAGCAGAATATTTACAATGCCCGAGACTTGTTGTCCTGTTGGTTGTTACAACAGACGAGACAGATATTCAAAGAGATCATTCTATAGAATACCTGCTGAAAAGATCAATGGATTTCGGCAATTAAACGTGAAAGATGGTGCCCAACCAAATACACACGACCGTGTAGCGATCACTTCACTTAAGGTAGGAATTATTCTTCTCAATCTCAAATTCCCAAGAAGTATTTATAGTGCCAAGTTGGCTCGTTTGAGAACAATGTGATTTAAAAAAAAAAAAAAAAAACGACAGGGAGTCGGCTCCTCCGTACAGGAAAGCGTGTTGCGGCCACATGTTAAACTTCAGTGAACCTCTCCCGACAGATGTTTTTTGCTTTTTTTTTTTTAACATGTATTGTTCTCTAATGAATCCAATGCGAATTTTAAAAAAGAAAATAAACCATCGGTCACATAGAGGTTTACGTAGGTTAACGTGTGGCTGCAACACTCTTCCGTGTACAGGAGCTGAAGCCTATCCCAGCCATTTATTTTCTTTTTTTAAATATGCAATGGACTCATTTTAGAACGATGCATATTAAAAAAAAATACATCTGTCACGGAGAGATTTACCAAACTTTGACGTGTAGCCGCAACACACTCCCGTGTATGGAGGACTTGCTGTCTTTTTTCCCCCGCAAATCATAGTTACTGTATGCGAGTGTATGTGTGTAAAACAGGGGTCATTTATTTAAATATTGGTATTTGTATTGAAAAAAATCTAAGTGGCTCCATACCTATGTGGGATTTAGTCTTGATTGAGAACAGATCCAGCAACGAAGTATTTGTACGCGTCCAGACTTCTGTGTAAATTTCGCGACTTATTCACCAGATCCATGTGTAGATCCAGTTGTCCAAAACCAGCACAAGCGGGGTAATAGTCCAATTTCTTATCAGCAAAAACGTTGACTTCGGCATTAAATATGGGTCCTCTATGCCAAGTCTCTCTCATTTTTCCACGTAACTTCGTTTATTATCACCTTCTAAATGTTTAACGGTTTCGGGCAAAACTCTGAGCGTCGTATTTTCTTGTCATCTCCAACTGACTTAGCATTGAGCAATGTTGTGCTTGACCGGCAGTATGGCCAGTCACGTGACTTCGGTGACGTAGGCGCACGAGCTCTATATGTTGACTGATGGTGGCAGCTGATTACCTAACGTACGTATCGCTACTAATTTTTTCTAGCCACCAAACAGCAAGATCACAATAACATTACGAATTACATAATTAATCAAAGTTAGTCCTGCGGCATGTTTTTCAATTGAATATTTTTGTGATCCAAGCCTAAAATTGAATTGTTAAAAATTTGTAATTAAAACAATAACAAAACAGTGAGTAACAGATCACAGAGTACAGATTACGGTATTGATCAATTCCCTTATTTAACCAGTTTTTATTTTTTTGACAGGCTTCGTGAGCTTCGACAACCCCGCCAGCGCGCAGGCAGCTATCCAGGCCATGAACGGCTTTCAGATTGGCATGAAGAGGTTGAAAGTCCAGCTAAAGAGACCGAAGGACGCCAGCCGCCCTTACTGACACCGCCTACCTTTAGTATTCACCGCAGCAGCACAGGTACGCCACACCTGCACAAAGAAAGAGCCAGATATTCAGACTTAAAGGTCAAGTGTCATCCCTATAAACATTCTAAAATAGATATTGAAATGAAAAATACATCTAACATTATTCACGTCAATGTCTATACGAAAAAATAAATATGAACGGAGAGCGCGTCATCTATGCGCAAATTTGCGGAAGTGTCATTCAACATCCAAGTGGTCGCCATATTGGCTGCATCTTCTGTCCGTGATGTCACCCCAGACATTCGCCATTGAAAACACGCTGTGGCCCCTAATATGGAAGACGAAAACACCCCTTCTAACCCAGAAGAGAGAACATCTCACAACCGAGTGAAGTTACCGGGGCAATATTACCCTATTTATCTCAGATGACATGCTGTGGCGACCCCTAACGAGGCAAGCTGAAAGAAACAACGTTTCGAGCCATATTTAGATGATATGCGGATCATGGCCAAACCACCTGCCCGCCCGATCCACCTCCGCGTGGCGGTGATAAAAACAACGCCACCCCCGAGTGACTAAGACGCCGGAGCCAAACCGCCTCCCCGTCTGATCCACTTCCACGGCGGATAATGCGCCACCGGGGCCCGGGACCACGACGAGCCACCCCGACCGACAAGACCTGTAGAAGACATGGCCGACGGCCGGCCCAGGCATATCATCAAGGCCGGTGGCGATTCACAAGCCCTGCGGAGGCCGTCCTCCAGCAGCTGCTGCATGGAAGCCTTCCAACACGAACATCGACACATTTAGCACCCCTGATTTACGGATGACACCCCCCCAACTATTGTTTTTTTTTTTTTTTTTTTTTAGTAGCTCTATATAGACCTACCTGTCATTTGGAACCCATGAAGCTCTCGTCCTTTGCACCTGTGCAATCCATTTTTCGCGACGGATCGGGTCTTTTTGAAAAGTATGAAGAATGAATCCATCCTCCCGAGTGTTCGAACAATATCCAGCAATACAAGCCGGCATTTTGGCTAACACGAAGGAACAACGAGCTACCTTCCCAAAGATAAAACTAATACAAACAAACGAGTCCACTTGATGGCGGTCCTGCCACGTACGTCACTTCCTGCTTCTTGTCGAAAACAAATCCCTCGAGAGATTTTCCTGGCGGTAGTTACATAAAGCCGTATATGTCAAAATCATGTTTTGTGGTGAAAAAACGGTTGGGTCCATGTCGGCTGCTGTTTTTTTCATTAATAACATACAAAAAATCATCCATTTCATGACACTTGACCTTTAAAATAATGCAGAATCTGACGTTTAGGTGCAGTATTTTGCATGCAGAGCAGCCAGCCGGCATTTTAATTTTGAGAAACTCTGCCAAACGTCATGATTGACAAAGATCAATTGCTATTCCGGCTCGGGATTCCAATCTGAAAGATCATTAGGGCGACGTAATAAATCCATATTAAAGCCTTCAACGCCGAAGAAATTGACAAGCAATCCAGTCTGAAAGCTTCTCTATTTTCCAGGTTTTAGACGACACGTGAAGATATTTCGGAGGGGCTTATCTCTTCTTTTTTTTCCCCCCTCGGAAAGCAACATATGTTTAAAAAAAAAAAAAATCAACACGTAAGGATTTTTTTTTTCTTTGGGAAGACATATCAGCATTTACTTATGAAGATGTAAGTGGCGGAACGAGACGAGGAAGCACGTCGCCAAGGGACGCTAACAGATGGCACAGTGTGAGAACGGAAAGAAAAGCGAAAAATGGAAACGAAAAAAAAAAGACTCGATCAACAGAACTTTTTTTTTTTCTTGTTGAGACTTGAATTGTTAACGAAGCAACAAACTAACAAAAAAAAAGCAGCAATCACAAATAGATTTCTATATACATATTCTATACACATATATATAAATGAGAGACGCGCTTGTGGCTTTTACTGCTTCTTGGACAAATGAGGGTTCACAAAAAGGCGAAGACGGGAGGCGGGGAAGGGCCGTCTTTCTTCTTCTCCCTCTTTTTCCCCCGTGTCGTCTCGCAGCAAGCGCAGCGCCACCGGCCCCGGAGGAGGTCACTGAGGTTTGCCGTTAGCGACGGTACAACTGAGAATCTTTCAGCCCGGAAAAAAAGGGGACCAAAGGACCAAACACATTTGTATTGTTCAGAAACAGTAACGCATAATATTCATCCATGAGATTGCAGTACTACTAATGATATTCAAGTTTAAAAAAAAAAAAAAAAAGGAAGCGTAAGGCTTAAAGGAGGACAAAAAAAAGTGTTTTTTTTTTTTTTTTTTTTTACCACTAATGGGTTGGAAAACATGAAAAAAAATTTGCTATCCGGTTTTAGGGGCGTAGAATATGTGGGATAGATATTGTAATGGGCATGAGTTCATCAACATTTATTTCATTTTCATTGATTGTGAAAATAAAATCACAAAAAAAGCCGCCATATTGGTATTGTGGGAAACCATTTTAAAGATGCCAAAAAAGCTGCTTTGTAATTAATATTACAACAAACTAACTTAAGCAGTGGATCTGAAATGATTTACAGCAAGTACAACCATTGATTCAAAATAAAATACAGCAGATCTGTGGGCCCTACATGTTTATCAACAACAAGTCCGATTTTTTATTTCTAAGATGTATAATTAATATTATTGTAAGGCACTGAAACATTATGCAGTTTTAACATTTTTACTGTGCTTCAATAAAGGATATTTTTTTTAAATTGCACAAAATTACCAAAGTGTATTGAACATAAACATTAGATTTAAAAATGTACATAAACATTTTAAAAATATTCTTTTGAAAACAAACAGTTCTCAAATGCAAATATAGTGAAGTTAAATGTAAAATACAACTGAATTGTACTTAAGGAGCAATTCTTTGTTTGCCGCTAGGGGGACTCTGTGTAACAAAAGAATCACAAAAGATTCAAGAATCGATTTTTTTTTTTAAGATACCGAATGATCATTTTTGCAAAAAACGGTCCCATCTTTATGCAAAACTGTCACTCGCCAAACACAAACACTGCCTTCGAATCTCCTTATGAGGATTACCCGCCCGTACTTGTGGTGGTGAACTCACAACATTGTCAACCACTAAATCAGATAATCCGACGTGTGTGTTGTCAACTGCGGCGGTTGACAAAAGTATTAGTATTAGAGTACTATTTTGAGTATTTAAGGAGAAGAAAATACAGATAGCTGTTTTGCAATGTAAGGAATTGACCTAAAAAGTTGTCGATACCTGAAAAATCGACTTCCATATTTGTACTTTGTTACTTTCCAAGAGCAATATGGCGGCTCCGCTTCACATCATCACCATGCTTTTTTCCCTTCTTTCCATCCTTCCTTGCTTGCTTGCTCGCTTGCTTTCGTTGCATCATTAAAGCCTCGATATTCCAGATAATCTGACCGTAAAGCAACGTGCTAAAAGTGCCACCCGGCTGAGCCGCACGTGCGCCGCCATAAAACAGTGCAGCGTCGGTAACGGCTTCATAAAAATATACAAATGAAGCCGACAGCGGTTGTAAACATCGCCGGCAGCGTGGAGCTGAGGCAGCGCCGCCACGGGTCGCGCCCTCTCCTGCTGCCAAGCCTCTCCAGCTGCTCGCAGCGGGGAGAGCGCGTCCTCCCCTGTCGCCTCGCCTCCGGTTGCCAGCATAGCTCACGCTCTTAATAGGAGCCATCAGTTCCCAGGGATGCATAATGACGATGATGCTAATATTGATCAGATGGGGAGGGGAGTATGTGCAATTAAATATAGATTTGTGCTTGATGGGGTTCACTTTTGGCTCACGGTTGGTGGATGCAGTTGTTTCCGTCGTTTGTTGCAACACAAATGTCTCCAAATCAAGAAACTGGAAAAGTACTTTTTTCACTCGGTACCCCGTAAACCCGTCTTCCGTATACTGTATCTATCACCATATAAAAATGTCACAAAAATTATATTGACTGACGTTGAGCGAGTCACAGTTTGCTCACAAATGTACTTAGTTCACCACAGAGTTAAGATTCTGTTCATGAATGACATCATGTTGCCATCTAGTGGAAGAACATTTCATTGTTCTGCCTGTCACAATACATCGCTGGCATCGAAAGAACAACAAAGACACATTATTTGTAGGAAATAAGAACTGTAATTTCCGGCCTACAGATGCCTGATTATAAGGCTCACCGAGTACATTTGTAAAGGAAATACCATTTGGTACATACATAGGCCGCACCTGTGTAAAAGCCGGAAGTGCCCGCATTGAAACATGAGATATTTACAAAGAAAGACGGTACACAGAAAGAGTTTTCAAAGTTTTAATACATTAGCTTAGCTTAACATAGCAACGACACGGTAGCACGAACAGGGCTAGTAAAAAATAAATAAAAAACAACCGTGGCAGCTACATATTAGCAACACGGTAGCACAGCACTAACACGGTCGGTTAAAGAAAAAAAAACATACCGGTAAAAATCACTGAGACGCGGCAGTAACACAGCAGCAACACGCTAGAGCGGTGCTAACAGGCTCGGTTGAAAAAAAACATCCTGGTAAAAATCACTGAGACACGGCAGTAACACAACAGCAACATGCTATCACAGCGCTAAAGCTAGCCCAGCGCTAACTGCGCCGCTTAAAAGGAAAAACATACCGGTAAAAGTCACTTCCTCGGCACATATATTCCACCGGTCTCACTCTTCTCTTTTTTGCTCGAGTGGCCTCTTCCGGCGGTTAGAAAAAAAATGCACAAATTATCCGCATCATCGCGTAAGCCGCAGGGATGAAAGCGTGTCAAAAAAGTCGCGGCATATAGGCCAGAAATAACGGCAGTCATTTTCAGACCAACAGCTTTCATTTGTACCTCAGGACACATCACAAAGAACAACCGACTGTATTCAGACTGTGGAACCACTTGGACGGGATGCTTGTCGACCCGAATTTTTCCGTATAGGAGATCATCGAAACCCAAATATGTCCGGCGGTGCCTTGCGATACAAGTTTAATTTGTTCCGTGGCCATGCTTGTATTTCAAAACACTCATATCTCAAATCAACGTTGCCTATTGAAATGAATGTAAATGCCATTTATCTGTTCCAGCCTTCCCCAGACAAAAAGCACAATTTAATAAGTAAAACTATGACTATATAATATTCTACTTTATACAACTATTGCCTGACTATTAAAATAATTCATCTATTCTTATGTATGGCGTCAAAAAAATGTAAATTCCATATTATCAGAGATTGATCTTAACTAAAGCATTCTGATTGTGGTCTCTCTGCTGGTTACTTTTAATTTTAAAGTTGACTGACTGCATATTACAGTACACCAACATTGCAGCAGATGTGACTGTTGAGCACACATGCATTGTTCAAGCAAAATATTGTGCAGTTTTACAGTAAACCTTAACTGAGTGTAGCAATAAACACCTTGAAGCTTGATGAATTGTTCACTATTTACTAAACATTATTGTGAAGTGAATTGAGTTGGATTCCACCGTACTGCACTTTTATCTTAAATTTACGCTTGCAGGTCAAAGCAAAAACACTTCAGCATGATGTTTTGTATCTCAGTCAGGTAACCCATATTTCAAGACACCACTTTCATGTATTTTTCAGTGAGGACAGCTCGGAAAACTGGTGGTTACCTTGTTCTAGGTAGTTCCAGTTCTAGGGAATGGTGTTGGAAATTCAGCTTTGATATTCCAGTGATTAGTTAGCATGTTCTTTTACAAAATTCAGAATTTATCCCATGTTATAAAACATGCATGTTCGAGTCACTGGACTCTAAATTGTCCATAGGTGTGTAGCTGTGATTGGTTTGTGAGCCGTCCAGAGTTTCCGCTTTGTTTCCGATAGTGGAAAACCGTGTGCAATACTAGCTTTGTCCTCATTTGCTCATAAAGCTACCATCGTAAAACTGCTTACATCAAGAATTGTGACGAGTCAAATCCTGTCCCTCACAATCGCAGGTGTCAAACTGGTGTCCTAAGAGCTGGATCCAGCCCGCCACATAAGTTTATGTGGCCCGCGAAAGCAATTTTCCAATTTTGACCCATCCATCAATTATCTACTGCTTTTCCGGGTCGGGTCACGGGGGAAGTAGCTTCAGCAGGGATACCCAGACTTCTCTTTTCCCCAGCCACTTCTTCCAGCTCTTCCGGAGGGATCCCGAGGCGTTCCCAAGCCAGCCGAGAGACACAGTCTCTCCAGCGTGTCCTGGGTCTTCCCCCGAGGTCTCTTTCCGGTGGGACAGGCCCGGAACACCTCACCAGGGAAGTGTCCGGAAGGCATCCGAATCGGATGCCCCACCCACCTCATCTGGCTCCTCTCAATGCGGGGGTAATAAGCGGCTCGACACTGAGCCCCTCCTGGATGACCGAGGTTTTCACCCAATCTCTAAGGGAGAGCCCGGACACCCTGCGGACCAAACACATTTCGGCCGCTTGTATCCGGGATCTTGTTCTTTCGGTCACGACACACGGCTTGTGCCAATAGGTGAGGTTAGGAACGTAGATCGACTGGTAAATTAGCTCCCACTTTACCACAATGGACCGGTACAAAGTCCGCATCACTGCAGACGCTGCACCGATCGGTCTCTCGATCTCCCGTTCCGTTCTTCCCTCACTCGTGAACAACACCCCAAGACACTTCAACTCCTCCACTTGGGGAAGGATCTCATCCCCGACCCGGAGAGGGCACGCCTCCCCCTTTTCCGACTGAAGACCGTTTGCTAATTTTGTTCCGGTGTAATCCCAATGAGATATGTTTTTGTAGGCTTCTGATTTCAAAACTAGTAATTGTGTTGTGTATACTGTACGGAATCACAGTATATGAGGTAGTCGTACGTTTGTATGGGTTCACGGTCGTAGTGGCCCTCCGAGAGACGTCATCACTATGACGTGACCTACGACAAGACTGAGTTTGACACCCCTGCAATTATGAAAATGACACGTGTTTTTTTTCAAGTCACAAAAAGCATTCAAATGTGAGGAAGCGTACATTGAGAAAATACAACGTTAATGGGTCCAATTATAGAGTCTCTTATGGTACATTCTTGCATAGTTAGATCATAGCGTGTTATAAAAGAGTCAACTACATTTGAGTTTTTCTTTCGCGAAGAGCAGCTGCATTCGCTCCGGAGGGGTATAATTGTTCCGTGAGAGCTCGTACACAGCCGGGCATTAGCAGCCTTAGGAGGTCAAATTAAGAGCAAAATGATCCATCAATTAGACAGTGGCAGGCCTGGAGGTGAATACGCCAGCAGCTGCCGCAGACAAAACGAGCGCTTACCATTAATTGCCGGTCACGCATGGCCGCCATATATCTAAACTAGCGTCAGCTCGTCGCCAAGATCCGCCAAAGATGTAACTTCCAAAATGAAACGGGCTTTTAATTGGCCGTTTGCATTTCCGCCGGTCGCTGTGTGTGTTTTTAATCCTTTTCTGTTTGCATAAAGCCGACTCCTTTCTCTGTTGTTCTTTTATTTACCGGATTAGCTCTCTTATTTTGAGTGCTAAATTATAAAAAGTTTTTATTAACGATCTCTTGAAACCTGAAATAAATAACATCAATACATACAATATTTGGCAATATAGTAGTCTCCTCCCCTAAATGGGTAATTAATCGGTGAAAATAAAAAATTGCTAATTGTAATTTGCTGATAGACACGATTTTTCATATTGCTAATTGCAAATCAGAAATGCAGCACCTAATATGTCTTTGAGATTATGTAAGCAGTCGCTCCGATTAATTGTGTGGAGACTTGTTATAATAAAGTTCCCAGCCCCAGCATAGTATTAAACATTGTATGGAGAACATTAATAGCTAAAGTAAGTTTATTTATATTTATATATATACATTGTCTAATAGGACGGGACAGTCTCTGAATGTTCTGAGCTTCTGTTTCCAAGCATTTAGCACGTGCAGTCACTGATCTAAAAAAAAAAAAAAAAGACTGGATAGCGCATACACATCCAGCGGGATGTCGATTGGTGGAAGCCAGTTGGCCGCCATCTTGGTATTACAAAACGTGTTTACAGGTTGGATTATGGTGGGGTTTTCCTCAAAGTTTGGAATGTAGAATTAACATTTTTTTCAGTTCTGGTAATGTGAAGAATTTTTAGTTCGACTTGGTAAGTCAAAAAAGGCTAAGTGCAAAAGAAAGACAAGAAACTTTGCATATTACCTAGGGCCCAATTTCCGTGACATGTCAACTTTTCCCAAAATATGCTGTGAAGCACTATCATTATAACATCGCAAAAAAACTCAGCATTTTTTGTCATAAAAAACATTACATTTTCAGTCAATCATTTAGCTATATTTTTGGAAATAAGGACTCACAATGGGAAAATACACGCTAAACGCCTCGTTTGTTTGTTGTCTCTGCGACGTCCTATTTCAGACAGAAAAATTAAACTTGTTTCCTCGCATTTGAAAATCAAATTGAATTTGCAGATTTCTGTATTATAAAATTCATCGAAAGTTTCACAGAAAATGTGTTTTCTTCCTTATCTCCTGATGAAGTTTAGGGAAATATTTCCATCGCTTTTCGCGAAAAACTGTCAGCCTATAAAGGTGAAGCAGAGAGTGAACAGTGAACAACAACACCCGTAAACAAAACTTTGTTCAAGTGAATTAAGCTCATCTGAAAATTTTAAAAAACCCTTTACAAACAAACTTTAACAGTGTCAAAGTAAATCTTTCGAACTTAGCCGTGGAATGTTTTCTCACAGCCACGGAATTGGCGATTAACGCAGTTAATAACAAGATGTATCAAGATGGCGGATGGTGACTTCAGTTTTGGTGGCCAATGAGCCATCCAGTGTTATTTTTTTTTTTAGATCAGTGTGTGCAGTAGCTCTGCTAATGTCACGTTGGTCTCCTTTACACAACCGACCAGTTGTTATAGCGCCTCTGCTGGTTGCTGCCATTTATTGCGCTCCAGTTTGCCTTAACTGCTTCATGACGGTGAATCAAAGATGAATTAATCCATAGTAATGCCCGACTAAACGTCTTCATATTAATGGACACATTTCAGGAAATAAACATATGGGAAAACAAGTTATTTTTTGTAACATAGTATAACATTATGGGAAGTGGGTAGTGTAGATTTCCGACTCCCCGGTGAGTTCCAGTTACTGTTAATGTCAAGTGAAGCTGTGATAGATGTCCTCCTTTTTTCCCCCGGCCATACGAGGCATTATAAATCCTAGGCAAAATATATATATATATATATATATATATATATATATATATATATAATTTTTTTTTTTTTTTTTTGCTTATGGGATTTTCTGCCATAGAGTGGTGTGAATTATTAAAATCAAATTAAATTTGGCCTTCACAACAGCTCGGCTAATGCAAATTAAAGACGCCAGCTGCGTGTGGCTGAAATGTAATGAGTTTGGGGGGGGCGGGAGGTTTGGCGGGCGGGCTGGCAGACGAAATTTGATGGAAACACAAATGACCGCAGACGAGTGGAGAAGCGTCGTCGCTCGTGTATGTTGTCGCAGCAAAATGTTGAAAAATGGTGGCAGTGAACCCAACTTAACAACACATGAAGCAGCCGTTTGGCAGATAGTGAACAATTCTTGAAAAAAAAAATGAATCTGCATTCTGTTTTGGCCATCTCAGTTGAAGTCTGCTTAACTTAATGCTAACAAACGATGCAAAAAAAAAAAAAATGCTAGCCAAACATGCTAACAAATAGCATCAGTGTTGTGAACACTGATACTGAACACCTAACAGTGCAGCAACACATTTAGACAAACAATATGACTCACGGGCACATTTTCTTGATCTTCTGCAAGCAAACGACTAATACTGCTGCAGTTTAGTGAGCGTGGTTGTGACTGTGCAGGGGTGTCAAACTCATTTTTGTCGCAGGCCACGTTTTTCCCTCAAAAGGCCGTTATGGCTGTGAAACAATAAAAATCTTTAACCGCCTCATCATATTTACACATGAAATTTATGAACTCGTTTTAGTCGTCATAGTTTTTCCAACAATTGTTGTTTGGTAATACAAAAATGCTTTTAATAGCTTAACGTTATCATTTATGATGGGACAATTTGAAATTTTGAAATCATGGAAGTTGATACACATGATTTGCCTCCGCCGGTCGCATAAAACCATGCAGCGGGCCAGATCTGCCCCCCTGGGCCTTGAGTTTGACACCTGTGGTCTCGCGTGTGTATATCGCCATGTGGGTAGTTTATTTCTGCCCCCTGGTGGCCAACGTACTCAAAGCAGAAGGAATTGTTCATGAGGCCCAAAATGTTTCAGTCTTTGCATTGTATTTAATTACCATATTTTCCGCGCACCGCATTATAAGGCCCACCTTCAATGAATGGCCCATTTTAAAACTTTTTTCATATATAAGGCGCACCGCATTATAAAGCGCACAGAAGAGATGCTACAGTAGAGGTTGGGGTTACGTTATGCATCCATTAGATGGAGCTGCCCTAAAGGCTCATATCCATATATAAGGCGCACCTGATTATAAGGCGCAAGATCGTTTTTTGAGAAAATGAAAGGCTTTTGGGTGCACCTCATAGTGCGCAAAATGCAGTATATAATCACCGTTTTTTTTTTTTTTTATTATTATTATTATTAAAGCACAACACGACCGAGTGCTACTCTCCCGATTCCGGAACCAAACTATTTTTGTTGTTTTGAGTTATTATGAATTAAACTTGTACCTCAAGGCACTATTGTATTCATGGAGGATGGCAGCACAGTTTGATGGTTCAACTCCCATATTTCTCTTCCACAAGGTCAGATCTTAAGCAAACATCTCGTCGTGCAAGATTCAAAAGCGTCCAATTCTTAATTTGGAATTTATGCACGCAATAACTCGGCTCCTGATGCTCCGATTTGCCTTCCGGTTCTGCAAAATGCTCATCCTGTCCTCCATCTAGCACACCTCCCAATTTGCTGGGGGCCCATTCATGATTTGGTTTTGTTTTCCCACCGCTTCATTCTTCCGCATTTCGTGCCCTCGCAATCTCTGAGCATGCTCGACAGGGGCTGGGTGGGGGGTTTTAAGATTATGAATCACGGTACGACTTCCTAAACAGTCTGGTTGAAATGCAAAGGATAGTAGTCTTATTCTAAATATGAAAATCTGTATATTATGGAAAATCAGCACAGGACCTTTCTTTGTGGGGGGGGGGTTACGTATGGGTGAGGGTTTGTAACGGGGAAGGGGCGGGTGGGGGACGCTTTTGCTCTCTACATACAGATATTCTGGTTTGTCAGCACAAAAGCAAACAAAGGAGTTAAGATTGAGTCTGTGGAGTACACTTCACTGACCTACAGGGGGCAATAGAGGCAACTCAATACCAATATGGAAACGTGGAAGAGCAAACGCTGTTTACAGGTTGTACGTTTTTTTTTTTTGTTTGTTTTTTTTAAGTAATTAATTGCCACCTCTTTTTGTGGCGGCGTCAGTACAGCATGGATCAACTGACAGGGAAAAGCAGTATCTTTTTTTATATATATACTATTACAAGGAGTAAAAAAAAAAAAAAAATCTGTATTATTATTATTATTACTATGATTATTAGCCTGAGATACCAAACAAACATTCCCCCCTCGCCCTCGCTGAAATTTCTTAAGACTTGCTGCTTAGATGACTTCATATTCATGACTGATGATTAATTAATTTATAATTAATTGTCAATCAAGTATGTAACATTTTATTTATTTATTTATTTATTTATCTGCATATTCATTTATTGATTTGAAAGTGATTTAATTTGCAGTCCAAGGTATGATAATGCTGTGTATAAAAGAAAAAAAAACGGAAATGTTTATTGGGGCTTTTTCTCTCTTTCTCTCCTTTTTTTCCAATTTTACAATAAATTAAAAAAAAATCAAAGTGGATGTTTTTTGGTTTTTTTTTTAAGTAATTAATTGCCACCTCTTTTTGTGGCGGCGTCAGTACAGCATGGATCAACTGACAGGGAAAAGCAGTATCTTTTTTTATATATATACTATTACAAGGAGTAAAAAAAAAAAAAAAATCTGTATTATTATTATTATTACTATGATTATTAGCCTGAGATACCAAACAAACATTCCCCCCTCGCCCTCGCTGAAATTTCTTAAGACTTGCTGCTTAGATGACTTCATATTCATGACTGATGATTAATTAATTTATAATTAATTGTCAATCAAGTATGTAACATTTTATTTATTTATTTATTTATTTATCTGCATATTCATTTATTGATTTGAAAGTGATTTAATTTGCAGTCCAAGGTATGATAATGCTGTGTATAAAAGAAAAAAAAACGGAAATGTTTATTGGGGCTTTTTCTCTCTTTCTCTCCTTTTTTTCCAATTTTACAATAAATTAAAAAAAAATCAAAGTGGATGTTTTTTGGTTTTTTTTAGTTTTGTTTCGTTCTTTGAGTCACTCTGCGTGTCAGTTGCACATCGGTCACCACACTGAACAGCTACTGAAAGGATTTTTTTTTTCATTATTATAATAATGAGTCTTGGCGGCACGGTGTATAAGCTGGTAAAGCGTCAGCCTCACAGTTCTGAGGTCCCGGGTCCGATCCCGGCCCCCCCTGTGTCGAGTTTGCATGTTCTCTTCGTTCCTGTGTGGGTTTCCTCCGGGGACTCCGGTTTCCTCCCACAACCCAAAAAGATGCAGTGATTGCGAGTGTGGCTGTTTGTCTCTATGTGCCCAGCGATTGGCCGGCGACCAGTTCACGGTGTACCCCGCCTCCTGCCCGTTGACAGCTGGGATAGCCTCCAGTACTCCCCGCGACCCTCGTGAGGATAAGTGGCAAAGAAAATGGATGGATAATGAGTTTTACTGTGAAAGTCGTACATCAGTAACTACAGTAAACATTTTTTTTGTGTCATTGCGTACACTGCCATCCAGTGGTCAGTCTTTGTATGTGAAGGGAAAAAAAAAGTTTTCAAAACAGAGATGCCGTTCGTCCGTCGTCTTCTCCTAAAATGGAAAACTCCTAAAAACTCACTTTAAAAACAAGTCCTTTTAAAGCTGTTGAGAAGAAATTTAGCGTTCTAAATACACTCCCCCCCCCCCCCCCCCCGTCCCCACCTCCCCTTTGATTGAACACTGATGATGTCATTGATTAATAATCAGGTTATAGCTGATTGGGAGGCCAAAAAAAAAAAAAAAACACGGCGTCAAGGCGGTGGCTCCTGAAATAAATTGTCCCAATTACAACAAAGTGTGGCTCTTGGTCAGCATGCAGCAGGCAGTTCATCTTTATTACAATCACTTAATGAAAATCAATCCCCTCCTGATAAACTCTTATCTTCACGGCCTTTGCGCAGGCCCCTCGTCTTGGGATATCATAAATTAGGGTATAATGTTGCCATTGTTGAAGGAGCGAATTACAAATTGTCGTAACTTAGCCGGATTTATTATGCAGCTGCTTAATTTCCGAGCGCTTCCAGGGGGGGAAGGGGGTTGTTAAAAGTTTTGCGACTATGTAAATACAAATAAAAACACTGATAGGGCCAGATGTTTATCTCGCGGAAAGGAGGTTTGTTAGCATTACGTGAAAAGCGCTAACCGAGGAAAACGCTGGGGCAGGTCAAGATATCACCGTGGATGCATGTTTTTTATTTACAGTCTGTGTATATTTATAAACAATAGTATTAATTTAACACGTGGAATTGAATTTAAATATTCAGAAATATGCCGACACTTTTTTATCGACCAGATGTGTTTTAAGGTGTGAATCCTCAATGTTATTTCATTTTTTATGTCATACATTAATTACTGTATTTTTTTAAGTGTTTACTTAAAAAAACTGCATATGCAGTAGGTGTGGGTGTGCATGTGTGTGTGTGTGTGTGTATTGGCTGCCAACCTGTTCAGGATGCACCCCGCCTCCTGCCCGATGATAGCTGGGACAGGCGACCCTTGTGAGGATAAGTGGCTCATAAAATGCATGGATGATAAAAACTGCATGAATTATAATAACAATATTAAGACAGATCCAGTTACATCGCACAAAGTTGCAAGATGTCAAAGGCCGATACAGTGATGCCTCGGTTCTCGACCATAATCCATTTCAGAAAACGGTTCGAGAAGTGATTTGTTTGAAAACCGAATCGGTGTTTCCCATTACAATGAATGGAAAAAGAAATAATGCGTTCCAAGCCTAAAGAAAAATGGGCTTTTTAAAGCAATTTTTTTTGCTTTCCTGATAATAAACTGCATAGTAGAAATACGTGTATAGTTTAAATACTTTATATAATAAAATAATTTAAGAAATATCTATATTTTTTGCTTAAAATGTGTGCTTTAGTAGTTTGTTTGGAGCCATGATTAGCGATTAGTACTATATAACATAGTCCTCCATAAGAAGAAAAACAACAGTCACTACAGGGACATGTCTGTGTACAGAGGCTGCGTTATGCAGAATAACAAAAGTGCGCTGGTTGCGCTGCACAAGTTATGTCATTTAAGGGTTTTTTTTTTTTCGGGGGGTGTTCAGATAGACAATAACAAAACTCATCGTGGGTGGGCCAGCTGCTTGCGCCACATGCATTATGTTATTTCCGGGTTTTTTCTGCGGCGTGGGAATTCACAAGAAAGCGCGTCGTGGGTCAGCTGGTCTGGCCAGCCGCAAAATATGTTATTTACGGGTTTTGTCTGGGGGGTTCGAGTCACAGTTTTCGTTCGAAAACAGAAGCAAAAAAAAAAAATCTCAAAATTTTCGTCCAAGAACCGAGGCTTTACTATATACGCAAAACAGTGACTACAGTACAAACTACTGTAGTGTGTGATCTCATAGATTGCCACCTATTGGTCAGCAGTTATTTTTTCCACACGTGCTTCAAAAGCGAAAGACGCCACCGTCGCATCGTTTCAGGTGACACACGTCATCGTTAAGAGCAAGATGTCCTTCCAATCGTCGAAGTGGCTGACACCTTGTTCCGGGACTTTAAAAATAAGGCACAAGTATTATCTTCCCTCAAAGCCTTCGAGCTACACGGCGCTGTGAAGCCATGGCTGAAGATTCGACCCAGCTAATGGGGAAGGACACCAGAAATTGCGAGTGTTCGACGATTACTCACAGAGTTAAAGCACCCCAACACGAGGTAATGCGGTACCTTTTTTTTTTTTTTTACAGCTATTTGACTCCGCCTTTCCCCACATGAAGATCATTAAGATCATCTCGCTGATGAACATTTGGAAGTCTGCTTGAGTGTGGTTGTCGGCAGCTACTTTCTGGACTTGGCGTCCCTGGCTGGTTCACTTCATTGCACGTCATTGGAGTTAACTCAACTAACGACAAAATATTTTCATTGCTAATTATGTTGTGTTGTGCAAGATTGGTTGACTCGTTGATGCAAGTTATGTCAACATACATTGGTGATCAGGCTAATTGGTTGCTGTACATAAGTGTAGTTGCAAAATTCAAGCACGGGAGTGGGTAGGCCGTGAAATGGATCCAAATACAGGTTTCTTCTCGTACAGGGGTCTCAAACTCAATTTAACTTGGGGCCGCTGGAGGCGGAGTCTGGCTGAGCCTCAGCCCACATGGATTTATGTGGAATTAAAATTAGAAATGAAGAACAATCCTATCTTCTCAAACATCTTTTTTTTTTTAACACAAAATAAGATGAAGGACACTGGTGTTTACAACTTGTGTGTAAAACTTATATATATATATATATATATATATATATATATATATATACAACTCCTTGGCACTACTACAGTAAATTTCTCATTGAAAATTGTTTCTCTGCTTGCATCAAGCCCAGTCAATGTCATACACCCGATAACCATCGACCCCGCCGTGATTGGTATGCTCCGCACACAACACTGTAAAAGTGCCATCCATATAAAACTTGAGGGCTATACTACTACTATACTTTCATATTAAGCTAGGGGCCCCAAAATATCACCTCGCGGGTCGCAAATGGCCCATGGGCCGCACGTTTGAAACCTCTGCTCGAGTAGCTAATTGTATTTTTTTAATTTGTAAAAATCGACCCTATTTTAAAAATTTAAAAAACAATGCATACATCGTCATCAAAATTAAACTCTAACCATGGTAAATAATATTGAATTTGTTTTAAAGTAAGGATTCCGTGTTTGTTTGTTAATGTTGCTGGTCCAGAATTTTTTCTTCATTTTTTTTTTTTTATTTTTATTTTACCAAAATATGATCAAAGCACAGACGGTAAAGCGTTGTCCTCACAGTTCTGAGGTCCCGGGATCAATCCCGGCCCCGCCTGTGAGGAGTTTGCGTGTTCACCCCCCGTGCCTGCGTGGGTTTTCTCTGGACACTCCGGTTTTCTCCCACATCCCAAAAACATGCAACATTAATTGGACACTCTAAATTGCCCCTCTGTGTGATTCTGAATGCGCCTCTTTGTCTTTACGTGCCCTGCGATTGGCTGGCAGCCAGTTCAGGGTGTACCCCACCTCCTGCTCGTTGACAGCTGGGATAGGCTCCAGCACTCCCCGTGACCCTTGTGAGGATCAGCGGCAAAGATAATGAATGGATGAATGGATGATCAAAGCACACAATTTGACGCTGATACAAATTCGGTCTGTTTAGCTTCGGCGGGACTCCAACTCTTAAATGCCGTCGTTCATCTTGCGATTGTACAAGGTACCTGTACCTGCACGTGTGGTTCAACTTAATGACAATTAAAAGTTTGAACACCGGCTGCGCTACGTGTTTATTAATATAGAAGGAGCGATCATCATTGATCGCAACCTAAAGCGTCACAGTTGCCGCGGTTCGCTTGATGTGATATGTAGGTCAGCGGGCACATTGCGGTGAGGCGCTGTGTGCCCACTTACTCGCTGTCACTTTGATCATCGGGCAGACACACGGAGTTGGTCAGGTATGAGGGAGCCCCCCGCGGTACAAGACAGCCGGATCTGGATCTGCCCGCACGGGCGCGCGAGCCAGAAAGGCCTTGAAAAATGAGGACGTTCCCCACTCGGTTCTGCGGGGGTGACTCAGGTAACAAGGCACATAAGTTAAACGTCGTGTGCCAAGTGCAACAATCAGTGCATCATTAGGCAGGATGTTTGGGGGGGTTATGGAGGTGTTATGGCCGTTATCAGGAACTGCACGAGCGACAGGAGGTGATCATTTACTTGGGGGGGGGGGGGGGGGGGGATAATCGCACGTGAACAGCCAAATGAGTTTACAAGTGCCACTGACCAACATCCCATGCGCCATTTAGCCTGCAGGCTTCAGCAAATTTTTAATGACGTACCTGTGCTGATACCGTTACTAAAGGTCCAGCACAATATTTTCAACTGTAAAAACAAAATAATTAAAATTGAATGCATCTTTACAGCAGTCCCAACTGCCAGAATTATTTTTTTTTTCTTGTGCTGGTCAATTTTGAGTTGGAAATTAAGATATAAAATAAAAAATTAATTGCCTTAAGTATTAAGATACAATAACAGCAAAAAACTTAAACCTTTTCATGCATCTTGCTCACACGAGTGGGCACCTATTCAAAAGTTGTTTTTGCTTATGTGCACAAGTCTTAATTTCAAAGTACAGTACAACCTCGGTTCTCGACCACAATCCTTTACGGAAGGCGGTTCGAGAAGTGATTTGTTGGAAAACCAAATCGGTATTTCCCATTACAATTGATGGAAAAATAAATGATGCGTTCCAAGCCTAAAAAATTTGGCTTTTTAAAGCTTTTTGTTTGTTTTGTTTTTCCTGATCATAAATTGCGTAGTAGAAATACATGTATAGTTATAGTTGTAGTTATCATTAGTGTATGTTTTTATAAATTACAATATTACCGAGAGCTATTATTAGCTACTTACAACATGCTACCTGAGATTTTCATTATTCTGCTACATTTTCCTGATGACATACCAAATGCGCTCGTGTATTCCAGTAGTGCTTCGGTTCTTGACCACAATCCATTCCAGAAGGCTAGTCGAGAAGTGAAATGTTCGAAATCCGGAGTGCATTTTCCCATTACAATTAATGGAAAATGAAATAATGCGTTCCAAGCCTAAAATTTTTTTTTAAAGTGTTTTTTTTTTTTTTTTTTTTTTTTTAGCTTTTCCTGATAATAAACTGCGTAGTAAAAATACATGTATAGTTTAAATACTTTATGTGATAAAATAATTTAGGAAATATATTTATGTTTTGCTTAAAATGTATGCTTTATTAGTAGAGTAGGCTAGGCTCGGAGTGTAATGCTGTTTTGGTAGCTACTCGGCCCCCAGCCTTGTAAACTTTGTGAAGTGCAGAATAACTTTAAACAAGCAATAATGAGGGGGAAAAGCAAAGAAAAATTGTTTAATTTGACCAAAAGTAAACATTAACTCGTAACTCGAGTTAACGAAATCTTTGAAACAAAACAAAAATGCAGAAAAGCTAATGGAACAGAGCATTATTAAAGTTAACGAGAAAAAAGCGATGCAAAACAATCAACTATCAAAACTCTTCGGTGGGGGTGACTCGCCCCCCTGGAAGTTCTTTTCTTTTCCCAAAGAACTTATCTAGTGTCACTTCTTTGGAGCCATGATTGGGGTGAATAGTCTTCAATCGGAAGAAAAAACAGTCAGTAAATGTAGCTACCAGGACACATCTGTGTACAGAGGCTGTGTAAAACACAATAACAATGTGCGTCATGGGTCAGCTGGTCGGCCCGTGCGGGTTGTGTTATTTCCGGGTTTTTTCGGGGGTGTTTGAGTACAGATTTTTGTTTGAAAACAGAAGCAAAAAAATCTCAACATTTTTATTCAAAAACTGAAGCAAAAAAAAAAAAAAAAAAAAAAATCTCAAAATGTTCATTCGAAAACCGATTTGTTCGGGAATGGGGACCTTCGAGTATTCACTGTACAAGAAACTGTCAAAATGTTTTATTTATGAAATTATTTTCCTTGTGTACTTTTTGAATTTGAACTAAACATGTACGTGTTTTTGTCTTGTCCGATCTCAAAACGGCTGAAAAAAAGCAACGTTTGAGGCTGCAATTTTCCAGCCTCACACTAGGGGGAACCACTCTGAAGCGGGCTTGGCGAGTCAACTAAAGGCAAAGCCATAGAATAAGTTAGCGAGTCAAGTGAAATGCATTTTTCTAGTTTAAATTCCGAACTTCACGTCCAACGCTCCTTAGTGTTGTGAAACTGCTGTCCGTATGAGCTAACGTGAGTCCATAGATTTAAAAACGAAACTCAATTTCCGTAAATACTTCTTCCACCACAGAGCGCCTCGCATTACGGCAGCCATCAATCTATCCACAATCAATCAAGAAGACTCGCACACCATTATCTATTTATCTTGCCGAGTGCTCTATTAATAAATTAATTCCCCTATTGAGAATATCAATCACTCACGGCGCATTTTTCCCTTCTCACCTCATTAGTGCGGTAATTGTCCTTGTTTGTGGAGGAAAGTCAAGGAAGGTAGATGAGCGCTCGTGTATATGGAAGTTCTTCGTAGTTTTGTTTCTACCAAGCAGCGCATTTTAAAGAGGGTCTGCCAAAATTGTCAAAGAGAACAATTGATTGTGTTATTGCTCACGAAGTGCTGACACAGTGGTACAGTAGCTGCAGGTGTCAAAACAAATCAAGACTGAGGCAATTCACTTGTCTGTGGGTTAATACAGTGGTACCTCGGTTTTCATACAAATTGGTCTTCGAACGAAAATTTCACAGGTTTTTTTTGCTTCCGTTTTCGAACGAAAATCGGTACTCGAACGCCCCGACAAGCTGACCCACGACAATTTGTTATTGTGAATTCGAACATACCCCCGAATAAAAACCGGAAGAGACGTAAAACAGTTGACCCACACACAAAGCGCTTTCTGTATGACGCAGCCTCTGCACACGGGCGAGTCCTGGTAGTGACTTTTTTTCATCCAATTGAGCAACATTAAACCCCGATCATGGCTCCAAAGAAGGCAAGTGGAACTGCTGGTGCTGAAAAAAAGGAAAGTGGTGCGTAAAACTGTCGACTTCAAAGAAGGATTTGATAGCCGAGCACGAAACGATGTGCGTGTTTCCGAGCTATCGAGGGAGTACGATATGGCGAAATCGACGATCGGCACTGTTCTGAAACACAAAGATGCCCTCAAAGCAGGCGATGTTGGCAAAGGAGCAACCGTGTAGAGCAGGGGTCACCAACGCGGTGCCCGCGGGCGAATGGTAGCCCGCGAGGACCATATAAGGCGCCCGCGAGGTATGTTCTAAAAATACCATAGGCCACAAATTACTATTATTTCTGTTTTAAATTCTGAATTTGACTTGCTTACCTGAATTAAAATTTCAAAATACCTGTAATGTCATTTACTACAATAAATTAAAACGAAAATATTTTATGTACGCATAATAAGCTAAGTCTGAAATTTGCCACAAACAGGTCATGTAGCCCTTCATGCGGTGCTCACGAAGTAGCCCTCAGCCTCAAAAAGGTTGCTGAGCCCTGGTGTGGAGCAAGCAGAAGCCACATATCTTGGGGGAAGTCAAAAAGTTGCTTCTTATTTTCTGTGCAAATAAAAAAACTATTTCTTTTTGGTTTTATTCCCCCTCATTATTGCTTGTTAAAAGGTATTCTGCACTTTTGTTAATAATAAAAGGTTTACAAGGCTGGGGGCCGAGTCGCTACAGATATGACAATGCACTCGCAGCCTAGCATACTCTTCCACTAAGGCATACATTTTAAGCAAAAAACTAAATATATTTCTTAAATGATTTAATTATATAAAGTATTCAAACTATACATGTATTTCAACTATGCAGTCCCAAAAAAATGCTTTAAAAAGCCCCATTTTTTAATCTTGGAACGCATTATTTCTTTTTTCCATTCATCGTAATACGGAAACATCGATTTGGTTTTTGAACATATCCCTTTTCGAGCCATTTTCTGGAACGGATTGTGGTCGAGAACAGAGGCATCACTGTATTTGTTTTCATATTTTAAAAGTACAGATGTATAGTACTTTGGTCCACTCTGCTTTGAATGTTTTCTCCATAAATGAGGCTGTGCTTCCCTCTGACTGCCCTGCAACCGCACAGTTTTGCCTGAAGCAGGACATCATCGTATGCAATTGAAACGTGGTTGGTACCTCTGGCTCACAGTTGAACGAATCTGGGTTTGAATCCCATCACAGGCCTTTCTGAGTTCAAGTGTTTTTCTACCACATTTAAAATGTAAACTGAAGACGACATTTTTCGTTGTTGCTTTTTGTCTTCTTGTTCGTTGTGATAGAAAAGGTAAAACAAAACACTTTTGAAAAAACAAACTATTTTTTTAGGCTTGGAACGCATTATTTCATTTTCCATTCATTGTAATGGGAAAACGCGCTTCGGATTTCGAACATTTCACTTCTCAACCGGCCTTCTGGAACGGATTGTGATCGAGAACCGCGGCACTACTGTATTACACAAATGCTTTTGGCATGTCCTCACAAAAATGTAGCAGAATAATGAAAATCTAAGGTAGCATCTTGTAAGTAGGTAATAATAGCTCTCTGTAATATTGTACTTTATAAAAACATACTCAAATGATGAAGAAAAAAAAACTTGGCCAGTGATCCACCCCAACTATATGCGGGAAAGAGAGAGAAAGAGCGGCTCTCTCGCGGGTTTCTGGTGGTATTGTAGTAGCGCCGCCTGTCACGTCAATACATGACACGAATCAAAACGAGGCCTGCGGCGTTTTTAAAAATAGCGTCTGCCTCCCTGTCCCCATCCCCACCACCCCCTTCCATCGCCGTCACTTCGCCGTGACACCCATGGCAGAAAACCAGAATTTAAGAGCCAGGCGAGGACGTGCATCCATCCAGTCACCTGCTGCATCCTCTTCAGAACCGCATCTGCGAGGCCCTTTAATGAAGTGCACTGACACGTCAGCGGCGTCGCGTTCCAAATCCTTCGCTTCGTAACACTTAAGCAGGACGTGAGGGGGATTAAGTACGACGGTGTGTGTCGCAAATCGTGTTGCTCTCAGATGACAGTTTCAATACACACCGTTCGCGTCTTGCGTTTGGCTTTCATTTGGACCGAAATTTGAGAATGCGGGGACTGCGGGTGCTGCTTCATTTTTGTTCACGACTGCGCTGACAAGTTTGTCTTCCTTAATCAAGTCCGCATGCGTGCAGTAAGAAAATGGGCAAGTACATTGCGTGAGAAGTGAAGGGAATGCAGTCAAAACGATCATGATAGATTTCCCATTTTAATTAAGATTAAAACAATATTTTCAGGCAGTTACTTTCCTTCCCCCTAATAGTAAGTCCGCTTCAACATTTGAGGCCTATTACTGTCTGCCTTACATTTTATCTGCCATTTTATGCTGTTTATTGGTGCTATAACTACGCAGTACAGTAAAGTCTCGGTTCTTGAACGTCCCCGTTTTCAAACAAATCGATTTTCTTATGAAAATTTTGAGATTTTTTTTTTTTTTTTTTGCTTCTGTTTTCGAACAAAAATCGGTACTCGAACGCCCCAGACAAAACCCGGAAATAACATACTGCGCGCAACCGGGCCAGCTGACCCACGACACGCTTTGTTGTGAATTCCCACACCGCTGAAAAAAAACACAAATAACATAATGCGCGCGGCGCAAGCAGCTGACGACGCGTTTTGTTATTGTCAATTCGAACGACCCCCGAAAAAAAATCCAGAAATGACAAAACGTGCGTGGCGCAACTAGCAATTTTGTTATTCTGTATAACGCAGCCTCTGTACACAGACTTGTCCCGGTAGTGACTGTTATTTTTCTTCTTATCAAGGACTACCATATTAATCCCCCAATTGTGACTCCAAAGAAGGGAAGTTGCTTGTTTAAAGTTATTCTGCACTTTTGCTCATAAAAAAAGTTTGCAAGGCCGGGCGCCAAGTCACTACAGATACGGCAATGCACTCCCAGCCTAGCGTGCTCTATTACTAAAGCATACATTTTAAGCAAAAAATAAATATATTTCTTAAAGTATTTTATTATATAAATAATTATATTTAAACTATACATGTATTTCTATTATGCAGTTTATTATCAGGAAAAGCTACAAAAAATTTTGAAAACAGCTATTTTTTTTAAGGCTTGAAACGCATTATTTCTTTTTCCATTCATTGTAATGGGAAACATCGATTCGGTTTTTGAACAAATCACTTCTCGAACCGTTTTCTGGAACGGATTGCGGTCGAGAACCGAGACATCACTGTATCACCCTTTGGCATCATACAAACTTGTGCGACGTGCAACTTTGACTGAATCTGTCTGAATATTGAAATTACAATTTGTGTACTTTTTCTTCATCCATCCATTTTCTGAGCCGCTTATCCTTACAAGGGTCGTCTGTCCCAGCTATCATCGGGCACAAGGCAGGGTACATCCCGAACAGGTTGCCAGCCAAAACACACACACACACACACACACACACACACACACACACACACACCGACTGCATATCCATTTAAAAAATAATAATAATAAATACTTAATGACTTAAGTTAATGAATGACATAAAAAATTAAATAACATTCACACTTTTATATTATATTATATAAATTATTTAAACTATACATGTATTTCTACTATGCTGTTTTTTATCAGAAAAAGCTAAAAAAAAAAAGATACTTTAAAAAGCCCATTTTTTTAGTCTTGGAACACATTATTTCTTTTTCCATTCACTGTAGTGGGAAACATCAATTCGGTTCGGTTCGAGAACCGAGGCATCACTGTATTTGTTTTCATATTTTAAAAGTACAGATGTCTCGCACTTTGGTCCACTCTGCTTTGAATGTTTTCTCCATTAATGAGGCTCTGCCTCCCCTTGACTGCCCTTCAACCGCACGGTTTTCCCTGAAGCAGGACATCATCGTATGCAATTGAAACGTGATTGGTACCTCTGGCTCACAGTTGAACGAATCTGAGTTGGAATCCCATCTCGGGCCTTTCTGAATTCACGTGTGCTTTTCTACCACATTGAAAATGTTTACTGAAGACGACATTTTTTCGTAGTTGGGTTTTGTCTTCGTGTTCGTTGTGATTGACGCGACGCCTCTCATCCAGTCAGTCTCCGGCTCACCCGTGCATCTGAACCGGACATCGTAAGTGTTACAGTATTTTCAGATATTTCCTTTTGACTATTCATATGATCATAATTGTCTGTGATATCACGACTAAAACACTTTCACACATATCCTTTGCAATAGAAATCAGATATATTTCTGTTAATGTTGCCAACAGTGATTCAGTCATATTTTTATGACTTTATAGTACCCTTGCAATGTTACACAAGGCTTATACAATCATTTTTAAATATGACAGTGCTTAACAAAAGTCCTTTTTTTTTTATCTTTCACCACTTAGGGACTGATGCCCCCATCAGGACTGAATAAGAACTACAGTTCTTGTAAACTTTGATTTTCCATGTTTTACATATTAAATGGTGATTACAAGGTCTTGACCCAAACACTGCAAAAGTTTTTATTTTATTTTCTAATCTCAAAGCAGAAAATGCCAGGTCATGACCCCACCCCAGGAAGGAACGATCGGATGGAAGAGGACCACCTACTCGGTGCGTAACTGATTCAAATCTTCTTCTTTCACTAACCTATAAAAGTAAAAATTATATATATATATATATATATATAAGAATAAAATACAAAATAAATCCAGGAAACTGTAGGAGTGTCCAACACTTTAATATGGAAAATTACATGGGGAACGACAGTTTATTTACTAAAATAGCCTTGAAAACACGACAAAAGTAAAACGCATTACCGTTTAAAACAACTATACATCAGCAAATGTACACAATATAAAACACATATACACTCTTTGAATATATTATTATATAACGTTCATTTTCCTTTACCTTTTAATACCGGCAGCCAGACAGCTTTAAGAGGGAGTGTTTAACAGAATGCTGTACGGCGGGCAGGTAGTTTTTACATACAGTTGTTGGAGCTTGTGTATTCGTCACGCCCACGCTGTGAAATTACAATGAAATACACAAAACGTGCCTGTTGATAATGTGGTAAGTGCTGCTGCGATGACCAGAGACCATGCATGGCGTAGCGCGCGTGGTACGGGAAAGATGGAGTGAAATTTCGTATGTACAAAAATAAAAATCTTTTGCCAATCCATTCTGACAGATTGCAATCCCACAAAAGCTATAACGAAAGGGTTCTCATTTTTGTCGCGGGCCACATTGTCGTTACGGTTTCCCTCGGAGGGCCGTTATGAATGTGAAAACCGTGAAAATCTATCACCTCATAATATTTACAGATGAAATTTATGAGCTAGTTTTCTAATCCCAAATCAAGGGTAATGGGTTTTTGAAGTATTCCTGTTGTTTAAGTGACAATTTAAAACTTTAGTACAATTTTTTTTTTTTTTAAATCATGGAAGTTGATACTCATAATTTACCTTCGTGGGCCACATAAAATCATGCGGCAGGCCAGATATGGCCCCCGGGCCTTGAGTTTGACGCCTGGGCTTTAACGGTTGCAAATCAAGATATTACGATGGCGTTCTTGTCAAGCTTTCCTCGAGCTGGTGATGCATCCACCAGTCTTTTTCCCAAATAATGGATGTTTTTATTTTATTTTTATTTATTTATTTTTTTTTTTTTTTACAAAAGCAGCACAATGAGGAGCAGCACTGTGACAACAAAAGCCGGGCCGTTGACTGCTCCGGTCTGTGACGCTCTTCCGTTGTAAAGACGCGGACTCCTCGGGGAGTTCTGCTTGAGTTTGCTGGGCGGCAGCGCCCTTAAATCCTCCAAGGCGCCGTAGGCCGCCATGGAGAACTCGGGGTCCCCCGTGGTCAGCAGGTCGAACACGCAGGACTGGAAGTAAACGTCCTCCACCTGCAGAGTCTCTCGACATTTGGCCGTGGCTCGCTCCACCGTGTAGACCTGGTGAGGGGGCCGTAGCGGACCCGGCTCGGTGGCGGCGCCCGGCGGCCGGTGCTGCTGGCTCTGGCGGCCGAGCGTGTGTTCCTTGATGAGCTCGTTGCGCGGGCAGCCGTGCAGGCACAGCTGCAGGCCGCCGCCGTCCTCGGAAAAGTCCAGCATGTCCTCGGGCATGCGGATGGCAAAGGTAAGGTAGCTGCCCACGCGCCGCACGATAATGGAGGTGCCCATGTAACGCGCTTGGATCTTCACCTGGCGGCCCGCTCCGGACCCGCTGCGCTCGGCGACGGTCAGGCTGCCGCTATCGCCGCCGCTGCGGGTGCCGTCCTGAAAGGCCAATGGCAGGTCATCCGCGGTGGCCTGGTACACTTTCTGGTCCGTGCAGCCGCGATAAGACTTGAAGATGACTGTGATCTGGAAACAGAAGGAAAAAAAAAAAAAACATTAACATCTAGTGCTGCAATGTCTCGAAGCTTTGCTGGAATAATTTTTTTTTTCCCCATTTTTTTTTTTACTGCGGCGGCACGGTGAAGCAGCTGGTAAAACGTTGGCCTCACAGTTCTGAGGTCCCGGGTTCAATCCCAGACCCGGCTGTGTGGAGTTTGCATGTTCTCCCCGTGGCTGAGTGGGTATCCTCCTGGCATTCCGGTTTCCTCCCACATTTCAAAAACATGCAACATTAACTGGACACTCTAAATTGCCCATAAGTGTGATTAAGAGTGCGGCTGCTTGTCTCAATGCGCCCTGCGATTGGCTGCCAACCAGTTCAGGGTGTATCCTGCCTTCTGCCCGTTGACAGCTGGGATTGGCTCCACCACTCCCTGCGACCCTCGTGAGGATAAGAAGCTAAGAAAATGGATGGATGGATGTTTTTACTGGAGATAGAAATAATTTGGCACCATAAAGTTTGGGATGATTACATACTTACATATAAGGTCAAAGTGCAATGTGTTCGACAACAGCACATCCAGAGTTGCCAACGCTATGTGATGTGATTATGTAATAGTGATGTTAGCTCGTTATATAGCCTAGCATTGCTGGTTAGAAGTTAACGTGATGCCCCACAGGTGGTCGATGATTTGCCTGCGACATGCAGGCTGGCTAACGGATAAGACGGTTAATAGCCAGCACAGTCTACGTTGTCGTTTGCTGGTGCCGACCTCGCTCACCGGGCTTGGCCTTGGCTTTTAAAGCCCCCAAAACTCAAAGTCACAGCGACTACAATGGGAGGTAAAAATGGCGACCGCAGGTTGACAGAATAATACCTGCACCTCTCAACCAGATTATTGTGTTTAATGATCCAAAATCCATTTTTATGCAATCATCCAACAGCAATCGCTGGTATAATCAGTCGAATATATCAATAAGGTTGCAGCACTATTAACAAATGATACTAATCGCCCATTTAGTTGAGAGTATCTGGACCACTTGGCAGTATAAAATATTTCAATATAGTTCAAAATAAACCCCAAATCTTCCACAGTCGGTGATGACTGACAAAAACTGGTCTTAAAAAAACTGAAATTAGGAATGTTATTTCATTGAAACAAATTGAACTGCCAAAAGATAATACATTTTTGACTTGCAAGATTTCCTCAAACCGGAACCACAAGTACCAGAGCAAGCCAAAACCGCCTCTACAATGTCTTCAAAACAAATGCGTTTATACTTCTTACAGCTTCTGAATTAACATTTTCTTATTGAGATGAACTCGCTCCTAACCACTGACAAAATCTCAATAACAAGGAATATTTTTTGTTTGGGGGGGTGTTAAAGCAAGTGAAATGCCCTTTAAAAAAAGAAGAAAAAATATGTTTTAAGAAGAAAGAATTTATCAGACAAACAAATAGATTTTTGTCTTAATTTGAGTTATTTAATCTTAGGTTTTAATTTTTTCATTATACCTGCTTGTAATGATATTGGATACACTGGTGGCAGGTACTCATATTTTCTGCCTTTTGTGGGGGGGTGGGGGGGACGCTATTAGAGACGTTTGTTTTTGTACAATTTCATCAGAATATCCATCCATTATCCACACCGCTTATCCTCACAAGGGTCACGGGAAAGGCAGACTACACCCTTGAACTGGTCGCCAGTCAGTCGCAGGGCAGATATCGACACCATCACTGAGCGGGAATCGATCCCATGCTGCCTGCGTGTGTATCACCAGAATATGTTTGTGAGTTTACAGCATCCCAAAGGCCCACAAAATCTGATTTAGTTGTCAGAATAAATTATTTTCTAAACATCTGTGCAGTTCATCTCCAAATAAAACCTCAGAAGAGTTTTGAAAAAGGCCCCCCAAAACACTCAATTTAAATGTTTGTGTGTTCGTGCATCATTTTTTTTCATAAATGTATTTCAGCCTTATATGGAAAAATAAATACCCCCCCCACCCCCCCATAAGGAAAAACAAGGTTGCCCACTCTTGTCTTCAATCAATTAAAAGCAGCACCGTAACCACAGGGTGGCAGCAGAGAACCAAATATTTAAATCCCCATTTGTTTCTTTGTCTGGGGGAAATCATCTATGGCCGACCCTTCATCCATTTGATTCCAATGGTAAAAAAAAAAAACAACAACAATGATCAGCATGTCAGTATATTTTCCTGCCCCCCCTCACCAGTCAGACCAGCGTTTGCACGAGCGCCGACGGTGATTTGTATTCCAGCTCACCTCCCAAAAAACGAAAAAAAACAAAGCTGCAGTTTCTTTGAAAGTACCTGACAAAGTTTACACTTGCGCGAAAAGGATACTGTACGATGATGGATGATTTCCTGTCTCAAAGTCTGGCAAGTTGAAACTGACTCTGAGGGCGTGATGGGGGAAATGCGGGCGCTTGTAGAGATATATAGTACACCCCCACTCACTTTCGGGTTCGTGCAAGGCTATTTAAAAAAAAAAAAAACAGAACACTACTTTGATCTGAGGGAGTTGTGTATGTTTAATGTATTATAGCAAAATACCGACCTTTTGTTTTTGAGTAGTGTACTGGAACTGTCTAAAAATGTAATTACCTAATGTAAGCTGGTTAATTTTCATTAAATTCATCAACTGTCACGAGTAAAACTGCTATATTGATCTACAAGTTACAACCAATGATTTTATTGTGATGAAACGACGCGCTGTTATTGCAGTGCTTGCTATAGTTTACAAGCTTTTGGTTCATCTGAAAAGTTTTGGGATACTCTTGTGCGCCAATCAAGTGCCGCTACTTCCAGTAATTAATTACTCCTTTCCAACGATTCTTATATTTTTCCACATCATTCCATATTTATGCAAAAAAAAAAAAAAAAAAAAGCACCAGGCTAATTACTTGGCCAGAGGGGTGACAAAAACATTCCAGATTGCGGCAGCGGAGGAGAATGTTTGAGGGAGCGTTAATCGCTACCATATGACCACCCGTGTGTTAAAGGTAGAGCGCTCAAGCGTGTCAGTGATTCAACACCGGGTGAAGGACTCTCCTTATTCATCCTTTTTACTGACCCCCCTCCCCATTTTTTTTTCTTTCTTTCTTTTGCTCTCAGCAGGAATGCCGTGGAGGCTCGAGAAGCACCGTGGAATGACGATTAACTTCGTGTTTTAGCGCTTTACGGCCAGGTTTGAGACGTGAGCTAGCACGCTAACGTTACAAAACTCCGTGATTGTTTGCTGTAGTTCTGGGTCAAGCTACCTGCGCGGAGGTTGACTGGATTTCCTTTATTGACTATTGGGATGTTTTGTTTTTTTTTATTATACTTTTAATTGGATGGGGGACTCTCTCTTCTGAAGATTCGTACTGGGATTGCTGTGCGAGGTCTTTGTGGATGTAGCCTTTTGAATACTGTCCTTGAGACGGCATATTAGTTGAGAATGAACAGTATTTCACCCTCCAAAAAGTGTCCTGCCACATATTTGCACTTCACAACTCGGGGATTCACTTTTTTTTTTAAACCTTTCCTACATTATCGGCTGTTTTTGTAGTTAGGTCAAAGCATTTTCTAATCCAAACACATTGCTTTGGTACCATCTAATGGGATCTTGGTGTCAAGAAGCTACCGTAATTCCCGGCCTACAGAGCGCACCTGGTTACAAGCCTCACCGAGTACATGTGTAATGGAAATACCATTTGGTACATACATATGCCGTGTGTAAAAGCCAAAAGTGCCTGCATTGAAACACGAGGTATTTACAAAGAAAGATGGTACAAAGAAAGAGTTTAACATTAACACAAACGCTAACGCTAGCGCTAACACTAACAGGGCCGGTTAAAATAAAACTTACCGGTAAATATCACTGAGACACGCCAGCACAGCGCTAAAGCTAGCACAGCGCTAAGAGGGCCGGTAAAAGTCACTTCCTCGGCACATATATTCCGCCAGTCGCATTCTTATCTTTTCCACTCGAGTGCCCCCTTGCGGCCGTTAGAAATAATGCACAAATTAGCCCCGTCACCACATAAACCGTAGTTGTTGAAAGCGTGTGAAAAAAATGGTGTCTTTTAAGACGGAAATTACGGCATGTTGAAGTAAGTTGAGGAGCTTTCTGTCATTCTTTACCACTATTGTGGCACGTTGAAGTCATTTGTGCTTCCTATAATGTTTTGCCACTGTTTTGTGGTATCTGTAGAAAATTGTAAACCTTTTGCAGGGGTACGTCAACTAAAGATTTTTGTTGTTAGTGCGGAGAACACTGCAGTCCTTTTCACCTTATTTGCCTCACTATGATTACCGTAATTTCCGGCCTATGAGCCGCGACTTTTTTCACACACTTTCAAGCCTGCGTCTTATGCGGTGATGTGGCTAATTTGTGCATTTTCTCTTACGGCCGCAAGGGAGCACACGAATGTTAAAGGTAAGATTGAGTGCAATATATGTGCCGAAGAAGTGCCTTTTACTGGTATATTTTTTTTAAACCGGCCACGTAAGCGCCGCGCTAGCGTTAGCACTGTGCTAGCGTGTTGCTGCTGTGTTACTGCCGTGTCTCAGTGACTTTTACCGGTATGTTATTTTTTTAACTGGCCCTGTTAGTGCCGCGCTTGCGTTAGCACCACGGTAGAGTTAGCGCTGTACTTGCGTTAGCATTAGCGTGTAGCTGCTGTGTTATTGCCACGTCTCAGTGATTTAGGTATGTTTTTTTTAACCGGCCCTGTTAGTGCTGTTGCTACTGTGTAGCTCCCGTGGCTGGTTTTTTTTTTTTTTTTTTACCGGTATGTTTTTTTTTTCTTTAACAGCACTGTTCATGATACCGTGTTGTTGCTATGTTAAGCTAAGCTAAAGTATTAAAACTTTGAAAACTCTTTCTGTGTACCGTCTTTCTTTGTAAATATCCCGTGTTTCAATGTGGGCACTTGTGGCTTTTACACTCGTGCGGCTTTTGTATGTACCAAATGGTATTTCCTTTACAAATGTACTTGGTGAGGCTTACAATTAGGTGCACTCTGTAGGCCGGAAATTACGGCACTCGACAAACATTTCAACTGATTGTTTCTGCCCATTTGTAGTTCTAATCACAGCACACAGGCAATTTTTACCTTGCTGGTTGCGGTGGCGCTGGAACCAAGGACGACAGGCACGTTGGTCACCTGCACGGACAGGAATTGGTTGTCGATCAGAGGCCATGCCCCTTCCACCTTGCAGGTCTGGAACTCGTCCCGGAAAGTTCGAAGGTGCGGGTCTCCGAATAATCCACAGTGGGCGTACTTCTTCTGCTGGCCACCCGAACCGGCGCCGAGCACTCGGTTCTCGTAGTTGCACAGTTCCGACACGGCTGGCCGGGACGTGCTGGGGACCTTGGCGGAGGACGTCGGTCCGTCGCTGGAGCAGTTGTGCTGAGAAAATAACTCCTTGATGCGGAAGACAGCCGAGTGGTAGACCAGGTCGCCGCGGCAGCTGCGGGCCTGCCGACGGGTGCACAGGGCGTAGGCCCGCAGGGCAATGCAGTAGTCCACGTCGAGCGTCGTGTCCTCCTGCAGGCCGTTCGAGGGTGAGGTAGACGCCACGTACTCAGCATTGCAGCGTTGGATGCGACACTGCTGACAAGAGGCTGGAAAACACAACCGGAGCAATGAGCATCAGTGGGATAACCAAGATATCCATAATCGATAAACAATCATAAAAGGGGCTGTGCACCAGAAAAATTCTGTCATTTGGCAACATATGGTAAAATAAAATACTGATTATTCCTTTCAAAGGGATGGCTGAATCTCCGAACATTATGAACTGCAGAATTATATATTGGTAGATCTAATATCATTCCACAAAATTGACAGAATTTATGGATTGTTATGCCCATCTAATCACTTCAGTACACCTGGCACCCACAGTGAAAAGTCTCCACTATCACCAAGCGAGTCATTAAAACCTGAGCCGACGGATTTCCAATGGTCCCTCTTCAAAAGAGCCCTCCCAGAAATTGCAACCCACCTCCACGGTCAGAGGAAAACCAACCTGTCGGTTCGCCTCGGGGTGTTGAACGTGATTTGGCTGCTGCAGAGGTATCGGAGGTCCATTAAACTACATGGCACACCAGGGCTCGGCGTACGATGCGCCGATAACACGAAGGCTATCACTCAAGGCCATGCTGTTTGGAAACTTGCAGTCTTAAATCTGGAGTCTTATGGATAAATAATCTGTTTAACGGGAGTGGCCGCAAAAAAGAAAATGATACGTGCAAAAAAGCCACGGATGGAGGGTTTATTTGACTACTCGGGTGTCAATGAGTGCTAACCTCCACCAGGGTTCAACAAACTTCATTGGCTGCCACCTCCTGCTTATACCTACGAAAGCTAATTTGTTGTTTGTTGGTATCACCAAAAAAAGCGCATTTCATTGATATTCAGGCAAATGTCATTGAAAAGCGCTGAAAAAATGTCAGACAACGATGCTTAATGGCAATTCATGGTCATTGGGTGCCACCTAGTGACCAGATGATCGGAGAAGGAGCTGAAAATGACAATATGTCACACAGAGTTGTATAGTAAGGATGATTTGACCAAATAAACAAATCCTTGTGAAAAATTAACAATTGATCTTCTTCTTTTCCTATCAGCTTGTCCCATTAGGGTTCGCCACAGTGTGTCATCTTTTTCCACCTTAGCCTATCTCCTGCATCCTACTCTCTAACCCCAAGTGCCCTCATGTCTCTTTTAAAAAAAATTAACAACTGATGAAGACATTTTTAGGACGAATCCCAAATGCTCCTCAGAGCTCTGTACCTCAATATTTGTGTAGGTGATGTCAGTTTTTTTTAACTAAACCAGGATGAAAGAGAAACAATAGCACCTCTGCTGGTGGCAGCCTAGTAATGCACTCAATTTTCTTTGTTTAAACAAGATGAATTAACACTTTTCTACGTAATCGAGCAATTTTTTTTAATCAATTAGTCGATTATGTGCCCGTTCCTCATCCGTGCATTATTCATCATGAAATAAATCTCACGTTTACACAATAGATTATTCCTTGGCCTCTGCACTTCCACTCAATCTTATAAAAAAAATGGGAAAATGTAAAAAGCATTGTGCAGGTATTGTACAATTCATATGCTAAAAGATATTTTATGAGCATTGAGGAGGTATGTCATTTCTTGACAAAACCTTTGGATTCTTCTTTTTATCTCCATTGTTTTCATCTTGAAAAAAAAGTTTGGGAAACTTTGACAGGTAATCAAGGACAACATACTGTATCGTCCGTTTCCACCAAAGCTCACAACTTGGACAGGCGCTATCGACGCTATCCGTGGGAATATTTCGCGCCGCCCTCTCTTTCCTTTCACAGAGGTGTGTGTGTCTGTGCGAGTCAAGAGCGGGGGTGACATGATTAATGCACGTCACTGCCGCGGCACTTCAACACCGGCCCTGATAAAGCGGAGATGCGGTAAAGGAGGTCAAGCTGGAGGCATTCAACATCCCTCCTCGGAATTCCAACCGGCCTCGGCTGCCTCGTATCGGGGGTCAGCGGAGTCTGCCCTGATTGACACCCTCTGACAATCACCGCCATGAGAAAACAGTCAGACCTCTGGTCGTCTCCAGGAATGACCATACAAGTAAAAAGTACAAGTATGACGACCAGAAAGCGTCTGTTTGCATTCATTTGTATAAGATGGAGATAACCTTTTTTAAAGTACATATTTAGCACCCAATACTATAATTCCTGTGACCACGATAAATGTGGAATACCCACAAAGAGATGAGTGTGATCATCCATGAATCAGTCATTCTAATTTCCTCAATTTGTTATAATTGATGGCTAATTAATTGCACGTTGAAGCCATTCATGCAAAAATAATGTGATCCACCTAGCTGTAAACATCAGAAGCTGTTAATTCAGCCTTAACCTGTTTGCTGTCTTAAGAAAAAGACATTCGCTGCAGACCTCCGCTGGAGCACAATTCCCATGATCAAATATATTGTGTGTCAAAATACCATATACAAGTATATCCATTCATTTCCTATTTTGGGCTTTTGTTTTTTCCTTCAAGGTTGTAAGTGAGCTGGACCCTTTCCCAGTTGATTTCTCAATCTCAAATAAAGACAGACAACCATTCACGTGAACCCAAGTCAGGCAAGTGTTCTACTATTATCAAGTGATATGTACAAATCGATAAAAAGTAACAATGAATCCTTAATTGCCAAATTTCTTGATCGAAGAAACTTTGAACAAATACACATTCAGAATTGAGTCAACTTTTCCACCAACATTATTACTAAGACGTTTGTGTGACACATCCAGCAAAATCTTGCAACACATTTCTATTTCTGTTTAATTCTAACACTTTTTGACACAATATTTTGCATTAACTCTTAAACCCTATGGGTCCAAATATCAATAGAATAGATGTTTTGAGTCACATGTATTTATTTATTTTATTTATTGATTTGTCTCAAGTCTTTCGTTAACTACTGTATGTACATTTTCAAAAAAAAAAAAAAGTAAGAAGGAAAAGTACAACTTGAAGACAAAAAAAAAAGGAGAAATAACATCTCCATCGAAAGACGACTTTGTGGTTAGCTAGCGGTTTGGTTTCTCGTGTCGTGCCAAATGGCTCAACAGTGGACACCCCCCACCACCGCCTCCATTCATGGTGGCTAATAAAGTTCCTAACTCGAGCAGCAACACAACGTCAGTGCGAATTGCTTCGGAGACGAGGTGGGAATACATCCTAAATCCCAATTAACCTCATTTGTTACGCTTAAAACACCAAAATGTGTTTTTTTTTTCAATGCTTGCTAGTGAGCGACGCTAGCTAGCAGCTAACCATAAACCGCCCACCCCCCAGTTAAAAAAAAATAAATACCAAAATTGTGTTCGAAGTTAAACAGCGATATTTATCCTAACGAGAGCAAGGTGAGTGATCAAGATGTTTTTGGTTGTTTTGGGGTTTTTTTTTTTTTAGTTTGTTTGCTTTTTGCGAATTTCGGATCGTTCAACTAAAAGTTGAGTTAACTCACGCTGCTGCCCACCGAAGTTACGGGCAGGGGTACTTTGTCTCGCGGTGGTCGCAACAAAAACTTTTACTAACAACAAATGTCGCCAATTATTTTAGTAGTTGCACATTAGGGGAACGCGAGTTAGTTCAAGTTGCTGAAACTAACGCTCGGAAAGATTTTCAAAACTTTTTGTTCCTTCTCCTGGCGAGGATGAAAAACAGCAGAGCCGGGCTGGGAGTGGAGCCGCACGGATTTGGCCTCACGCTCTCACGCACCACTTACCTGGTGGACAGAGGAGCGAAATAACAACCATCGTCAGCGTTACACAGTCCCAAAGCTGCAGCTTAGCCGTGATCTGAGGTCCGCTTCTCCCCATGCCAATCCATTCAGTTAGAATGGAGTTCCTCGACTGCTTCTCGTCGACGCTGCGGCTGCGGGGGGAAATCAGAGCGAAATTCGTCTTGCTCCCCAAGCGCTGTCATTCAAAAGGCTCGCCTGTCTTCAGGGCGGTTCTACGGGGAGGGGTTTCGGGCCGTAGACTGGGGGGCCCCGGAGGCGACGGCTGGCCAATAGAGGACTTCTTTAACCAACCACTTGATATTTACATGCAGTGGCAATTTACTTGGGAGGGGGGTGAGGACATTGCAAAATGTGCTTCACGGTGTGAGGTTGTAATTGGAGAATTAGTTTTGTTAAGCAGAGGTGAGCAGAATTACCAGAAACATGTAAACTAGTAAGATGACTTTAGAATAATGTCACTCAAGGGGGAAAAAAAAACCCTAAACAATTAGTGTATTTCAGTTAGATGATGTATTTAGCGAAAAAATGCTCAATTACTGAGTAACTACAGACCAACAGAGGTGTATCAGCTGGTAAAGCGTTGGCCTCACAGTTCTGAGGTCCCGGGTTCAATCCCGGACCCGCCTGTGTGAAGTTCGCATGTTCTCCCCGTGCCTGCGTGGGTTTCCTCCGGGCACGCCGGTTTCCTCCCACATTCCAAAAAACATGCAACATTAATTTGACACTCTAAATTGCCCCTAAGTGTGTTTGTGAGTGCTGTATGTCTCTATGTGCCCTGCGATTGGCTGGCAACCAGTTCAGGGTGCACCCGAGCTGCCTCCTGCCCATTAACAGATGGGATGGGCTCCAGGACTCCCCGTAACCCTCGTGAGGATAAACGGCAAAGAGAATGGATGGATGGATCCAGACCAACACGAACCAAACGAAATGCACCCACAAGGAATGGTGTTTAATTATTATTATTTTAATTGTTATAATTGATTTACACATGAAACATATGACAAGTTGAAATTGGAGTTCTTGTAGGCTGCAATGTTTTTTTTGTTTTCTAGTCAGATACAGATGACCACATGTGACATTGCTGTTCTTTTTTGTCATCCAAGGTTAACTTCGTGTTGATTGAACGTGAGGTCATGATAGTTGCCTCTTTTGACTGCGAGTCACTTGTCAATGTTTGATCTGTTGTTTCGAGCTTGGTCATTGAAGCACTTTGAGAACTTTGTATCTTTGTGAAGCCTCAACCTGCTGGTTTAAGTTGCCTATTTGGCCTGTTTTAGGTCATAAGTGTAGCTAGCTTGGAAGCCTGAGAACACCTTCCCAACTATGAAATACCAGGGTGGCAACAACATGCTGTGGGGCTGGTTTGATACAGGAGGGACTGGTGCACTTCACAAAATAAATGCCAACATGAAAAAAGAAAATCACATTTAATTACCAACGGAACATCTCAAGACATCAGCCTGGACGTTAAAGTATGGACGCAATTGAGTCTTCCAATCGGTTAATTACACAAAGTGTACTGCCGAGCTGGTTACTTTAGTGCGGGCAGCGTGGGATTGATTTCCACTCAGTGATGGTGTCGATATCTGCCCTGCGACTGACTGGCGACCAGTTCAAGGTGTAGTCTGCCTTTCGCCCAAAGCTAGCTGGGATAGGCTACAACTTTCCCGCAACCCTTGTGAGGATAAGCGGCTTGGATAATGACATGACATTTTTTTCAACAATTAGTTGGATTAATTAATACAAATGAATAAATAATGGTTATTTTTGGCCTTAATCCTAATTGACCTAAAATGGGAAAGGTTTTGTCTAATTTCATGTCAGACAGTGAAGAAAAAAGCTTTGTAAAAAAAAAACCGTCTTTTTTCAACTTTATATCCTTGTAACAAACAGTAAAACTTTTCCCTCCAAGTAGGAATTGCTTCTCGCCACATTTGGGATTTTTCATATCGTAAATCTTAGACATTCCCTTGACTTCCCCATTTCTTTTTTTCATATCAGCATATAATAGATGTACAAAATTTAGTGACAAAAACGCGTATTATCAGATAGAAGCGGAACAGACAATGGAGCTTGAGGACGTTACGCTTCAGACTTGACGTGCGAAGCGTTTAGCGCATCTCTTTGGCACCTCGTGTTGACAAATGTCGGTGTGTTTTCAGCTTTAGGCCAGGAGGCTGTCACCTGTTTTCGCAGTCCCGGGGGGTGCTTCGGTGACAGATATAGACGCAAACTAACACGTTATAGCCACCTCTGTTTCCGTAAAACATTTTATGATGTTGCAAATTTGACTTGCTTAACGGCCAGCGTGATAAGTGTTGAGGTGAAGATATACACGAAGGTTGTCCTCTGCGCTATTTTATCAAAATTGCTTTAATTTTCTTCGTGGGTTTATCACCGCGTGGTGTTGTTTTATCGATCAAACATTTGTTTTCAGATGTTACTTCGGCCGAGGGGTAAAATATTCAAGTCCGGGATTTTCTTTTCTTCGCTGCAAATCTCCGAGCCCCGTGAATTTTTCCATGACTTTTTTTCAGCGAGTGACTTGTGTGTTGCTCTTTGCCGTCCGCGGCCAACTTTCCACCTCTCTGTGTCTCGCTCCTTCAACGACACTTCGTCTTTCATTTGCACAGCTGCCGCGAGGCCGGACCATCTGCGAAAGACGCGGCCGCTCAAGCCTTCGGCCCTCGCCTGGGACGCGCAAGCCGAGAATTTGAATGCGCTCGGGCATTGCCTTATAAAATGTTGGGGGTTATGAAAAACCAGACAGTTGCCTAATTGTTTTCTCAAATTGGATTAAAAGTGAATGTGTTGTTTTGGTGCAGCTGGGGCATTTGGGCCTGCAGACTTTATAAGCGAGAGGAGAAGTGAACCCAGACAGTTGCTGGATCACTGCGTCTTCTGTACACGTCGGGCCCCTCCGGCCGCACAATTGTGTGATTCAGGTGGCCTGTCAGCCTTGTGAAAGGTCTTTACGGGGCCATGTTGATGTGGGGCTAAAATATGGAGTGGAGGGGGGGACGAAGACAGCTCAACCCAAGTGGAACTTTCGGATTGTTCTGAGCTACAAGGATCCCTGTCACAGTGGACCCAGTGTGCCAAGTTGAATTCCCTGGAGAGCTCGGCTTTACTCTGTTTGTTCAGCTAATTTCGGGGCCTTAGCTTAGTTGATGGTCTGAATGCTGACGTTTTAAAGCCGACCGAGGGTACGTTTACGTCAGAACAACCGGGTAAAAATGGCTGTTTTCTTTTGAAAAGTTACATTCACGAAGGCGGCACAGTGGAGCAGCTGGTTAGAGCGTTGGCCTCACAGTTATGAGGACTGGGGTTCAAATCCCGGCCCTGCCTGTGCGGAGTTTGCATATTCTCCTTGTGCTTGCATGGGTTTTCTCCGGGGACACACCTCAAAAACATGGAACATTAATTGGACACTCGAGTGCGACTGTTGTTCTTTCTTTATGTGTCAGTTCAGGGTGTACCCTGGCTCCTGCCCGGTGACAGCTGGGACCCCTGTGAGGATAAGCGCCTCAGAAAATGGATGGATGGATGGATACATTCACAGACCTGCACAAATGACCGAAAGTGCTATAATATCTATGTCAGGCCAGTAGTTGGTGATGTCACTATGATTTGCATGCAGACCAGCTACCCACACATCCATTTTCTTTGCCGCTTATCCTCACAACCGTCACGGGGAGTGCTGGAGGCTATCCCAGCTGTCAACGGGCAGGAGGCGGAATACACCCTGAACTGGTTGCCAGCCAAACACAGGGCACATCGAGACAAACAGCCGCACTCACAATCACACCTAGGGACAATTTAGAGTGTCCAATTAATGTTGCATGTTTTTGGGATGGGGGAGGAAACCAGAGTGCCCAGAGAAAACCCACGCAGGCACGGGGAGAACATGCAAACTCCATCAGGCAGGGTCGGAATCGAACCCGGGTCCTAAGATGTGTGAGGCCAATGCTTTGCCAGCTGATCCACCGTGCCACCTCAGCTACTCATTACTTATCCAAACATGGTTTTCTTTTTCTTTTAATTTTTATTCAAATAGGCTATATTCAATAGCTACTGTGACATTCAGCAAAAATGGTGAAAGAGCTTCTTTCCGCCACACGTAAATGGTGACACCCTAAAGTAGGTGACGAGGACAAAGTATCCTTAAGAACTTTAAATATTTAAATTGACTTGTTTGACATAAGACGTCACCACTGAGCTGTCTGCATTGACTATAACCGTTGTCTAGGCTTCATTTGTGTTTACATATATCATATTTGTATAAATAAAGGCTAGAGAGTGCATGTCCTGAATTTAATTTTGGTTCGAAGATACCAGCCAATAAGAGAGCACCATTGTACCAAGAGTTATTGTTAGATCAAACCATCATGTCATCAAGCCATAGTTATCCCGGGTGTTGCAGCATACACAGAAAGCCCGTTAAGCTGTTTTCTGGGTTTGGTCATATCACGTTTCGCATAGATTTAAGTCATATTACATCATCGGATACATATCAAGGGACATTGGACATATTGATGGTGAAGAATATGGGGCAACATTGCTAATTTATTTGAACAATTAACACTAAACACGTACTTGTATGTTTCTTTTTCAATTTTTATGAGAACATTGTTGGTGTAAAAAAACATTTGTCAAAAATGTAAATACCCAACATTACATAGTTTGTTGAGTTCCATTTTCATCTTAAAAAACATCTCGTTGCAGTTTAGTTTGATCCCAATTTAATGGCGAAACATCTCAAACTATATAACCAATGATAGACCTCGAAATCACTTGGAAACATTAGTGGAATGAGGAAAAATATAAAAAGCATAAAAAACATTTTTACCATTTGTTTCACGTGTACATTGAATTGTGTCCAACTTCTGTTCTATTTATTGCCAAATTAGGGATGCTGTTGTACTGTAGCTGATGTAAGTATCCTAATCTTGAGAATGACAGAATCACAGCACAGTTAACCAAACGACTGATGGAAATGCTGATTTAGTTCTCCCTTTGACAGGTTAGATGGGGGCTTTTTTGGAGGGGTTTTTTTTTTCAGGTGGGGGGCAGTGTTAATGTAGATTAGAGTATCCTCAAATGGTACTCCCCTCACCTGCTATGCTCCTCATCCTCCCGGCCAGTTGATGACATTTCCTAAAAGGACAAATGATTGTTTGATTTCAGATTAAAAGAGCAGCATAATCCATGTCACCATAAAGTGCTTTTGAAAATTCCTCCTCGCACCCTAATAATTTTAATTGTCATCTTCCATTGAACCTCATATTCATTGTATTAAGTATAGTAGATGTTATGCTTTAAAAAATGCTCATTTGTAAAGTTTCCACTTTTTTTTTTTTTTAAATTAAGCAAGCATGTAATGGTCACATCAACAGTAAAAATACTCTATGTGAGTTGATTAATTATTTCACTATGGATATGTTAAATAGGGCAACATCCAACTGCACACATAACATAGTGAAAATTGCAAAACTTGAGTGTAAATACTGTACAGTACTCTCTGTGTGTGTGTGTGTGTGTGTTGTGTGTGTGTGTGTGTGTGTGGTGTGTGTGTGTGTGTGTGTGTGGACTGTATTTACTCCAAATCTATCCACTGTTCCAGCCACCATTGAGTACATACACAACGTTGGTTTAATATCGCTGAAACTTTCTTAAAGGCCCAGTTACCCAAGAATGACAGGGTTGACATAGATTAGGTAAACATGCAAAGTTTTCAATATGAGTATGATTATAGATTATATGTGATGAAAATGACTTGTTTTATCAAATGACTTCAGCATATTATTGTTCTTGTTGTTGTTTTGTTTAAGCACTTATTACATTATTATTATTGCTTAACAGAGCAGCTTGTGCGTAGACATGCCAAAATAAAGTGCATCCCCTGAAGAAATGCTATGAAATGAAGGGAAAGCATAATCATTTGTTTTCAAACGTTTGTCCACTTACAATAAGACATCAGAGTTTCATTATTCATTCAGCTATAGAAATCAAACACATTTTTGTCGCAGGTCACATAATATTTATGGTTTCCCTCAGAGGGCAATTATAACTGTAAATCCCTATAAGTATCTAAATTGCCTCATATTACAAATGCACAACAAGTTGATAAATGTTTGTCATCAGAAGCTAAGGAAAACTTGAAGTTTATTTATTTACTATCCATTGATTTTCTTCGCTGCTTATCCTCACAAGGGTCGCAGGGAGTGCTGGAGCATATCCCAGCTGTCAACGGAGACAACCCGAGTGCGGGGAACTGGTCGCCAGCCAATCGCAGGGCACATAGAGACAAACAGCCCCGCTCACAATCACACCTAGGGGCAATTTGGAGTGTCCAATTAATGTTGCACGTTTTTGGGATGTGGGAGGAAACCCACGCAGGCATGAGGAGAACATGCCAACTCCACACAAGTGGGTCCGGGATGGAACCTGGGACCTCAGAACAGTGAGGCCAACGCTTTACCAGCTGCCCCAGCGTGCTGCTATTTATTCACTAGTTGGACTGATGAAAAAAAAAAAAGCCTTGAAACTCTCAATTTTATCAAAGGTTAAGACCATTTCTAATTTTGGTATTCCAGCTGGAAGCATGAAGTCGACAAAAATCATTTGCTTTCGTAGGCCAAACTAACTCAAGTGGCGGGCTTGATCCGGCCCCCGGGCCTCGAGTTTGACTCCTACAATTTCAGAATGACTGAGTGATTCAGATGAGGACACAAAAGGGACTTGATAATGATATTCATCTGGATGTAAAAAAAAAAAAAAAAAAGGTATGGTCAGGAAAGAGCAACGAAATTAAATTTGTAGAGCAGATCATCCACAGCCTGGAGCGCTACTAATGAATGTGAGCCCGATGATCAGTGAAGCAAACAGCTCATTGATCCAGGTGCACAGTAAGGATGACTTCAACACATGAAAGGAAGTCCTGGACCGGCTGTCAGGCTTGATGTAAGGAGAAAGACTTCTTTCTTTCACCAAGTTTCCTCATGACTCCAGGACTAAGAAAGTTACCAAACTGAAAGATTTTTTTTTTTGTCATGCTCCGTATCATTTCTCGAGACGTACATTATAAGTTCCACAAATGTTTGATCCTCCAGTGAAGGTTCCAAAACTAAAGCAACGTGAGCAAGCGAGAATGTCGAGCTGAAGCGAGAAGGAATGGGGGATGGGTGAAGGAATGGGTGGGTGGGGTGTAGAAGTGGGGGAAGGGTGGGGTCGAAGGATTGGGTTTCCTCTGACTGTGTGTCTAGGCAGCGCCACATGTTCCTCATTAGGGTCCTCACACTGTGGGACCAGCTCCACACCGGGATGCTTGTTTTTGTTATTAGGCCCAGTGTGTTGTGGTCTGGCGGACAGCGCCTGAAAAACAGCGTTGGCTCGGGACCACCACAACGTGCGACTGTTCTGACGTTACCCACAGTATCTGCACCAGTGCCCTCGATGTGTTTATACCCCATTTAAACACGTACTGGCTGGTGCGTTTATTTACTCAACTGCAAATGTGAGTAAGGGGTCAGGGGGGGCTTTGTTTGTACACATGTAAGGAATAATAATAAACAATAATGTCAGTATTTTCCAAGTCATGCCAAGTGAAAGTGGAGTTTAAATAAAATGTGCCAGAACACAAACATGGGCGTATACAATATCTTCGAGCAGGGGTCACCAACGTGGTGCCCGTGGGCGAATGGTAGCCCGCGAGGACCATGTAAGGCGCCCGCGAGGTATGTTCTAAGAACACCATAGGCCACAAATTGTTACTATTATTTGTACTTTAAATTCGGAATCTGACTTGCTTACGTGAATTAAAATTTTAAAATACCTGGAATGTCATTTATTCCAATAAATTAAAACAAAAATATTTTATGGACGTGTAATGAACTGAGTCGGTGCTCACAAAGTAGCCCTCAGCCTGAAAAACGTTGCTGCGCCCTGTCTTAGAGTAACCACACATTGCTGACTTTTAACGGAATATTTTTTAAAACACCCACATTTCAGGCCAAATCCACACATCCGAGCAACGATTCTGTACATGCCCCGTGATTGGCTAGCAAGCAGTTTGGTATCTAAGCAAAAAATCAGCTGAAAAAATGAGCTACAGCTCATCTGCGACCTTCAGAAGCTCTAAATAAAATGGAAAGTGGACGTAGTGAGTGATTTAGTCGTCTTTACTGGACGACGCATCAAGTGACAAATTGGGACACGTCGCCCGTGCGATGGAGCGATACGAGCTGAGGAAATCTTTTTTCAAACAATTTTTATGATAAGATTTATGCTCAGTTGGGTGTTCGCTCTAACTTTGTGTTTCCACGGACGGTTAGCCCTTCAAGAACATTGTTTGCCAGAAAATACTTTGTTTACAAAGTGATAAAAAAAAAAATGGAAACGTTCTCAGGGAAATTTTTTGATCTGTCATGTTGCACACTCGCTCGGAGCCGTCGTCTAAGAGGCGTGTCACGGTTCTGGCGCGGGCCGAGATCAGCGATCGCAATCGCGTCCGAGCATGCACGCGCCCCTTTGCCGCCTCAGCTACGAGAGGACGCGCTTATTGAATTTTAAACAGGAAGCCGAAAAAATTGGGGCTGTTTTGTTTTGTTTCGAAAAACCTATCTCTGAAATGAAAAGTCCTAGTAACACTTACGGAGACCAGGGAACGAGATAGCAGATTCCGAAAGTGAGTGTGTGTGTCAGCCCGGTTCGGGCCTCTCGCCTGTCGAGGAGATGTGTTATCTCACTTGAGATAAAGGCAACCGCGGTGTGAATGCATATGGGCCGACGGTGATACCATCTCCATTCAAGCATCCCACTTACAGAACCCTGAATGATAGCTGACAGCACTTCGAAGGAAAAGGGGTCACATTGGTCTGCAGAGTTTTTATAGGTACCCCTCAACACCCTCGTTTGTTTGACTAAACAAATATTTTCGTATGTAAACCATCTCATGAATTGATTTCATTTCTATTGTATCGTCTATGTTTTTCTTGCAAGTGACTCACTTCCTGTTCCTTTCTGCAGAGCGACCGTCGACGCCGCGTCAAGCTCCGTGCTCGTGAATGGACAGTCGAGTGACGAGGTAACTCTAGCTCCGGGGTGATGGGGTCACGCGGGCCTGATGAGGAATGATGGGGGGAAATAAATGGAGAGCAGCACACAGTCAGACCTGTGATGTTCTTCGTGGACGGGGTGAGAGGGGAGTTCAGACCCGTTTGAACTTTGACCCCCAAAGGGCTGTCTTTGTGTTTGTGTGCATGTGTTTTGATGGCTAAGCTCCCCTCGATCTTGAATCCTGAAATCTCCATCGCTTTGAAAAATTGTAATGTTTGCAAACTGTACAAATCTCATTATTGGGGTTATGCAGTGGAACCTCCAATGTGGAATAATATCAATTATGGGTCATTTTTTCCATATAGAAAATGATAAAAATGTTTAATCAGAATCCAACTCCATCTTTTTCTATTACACAAGTTTAAAACTAATATGCTAAGTCACCCTTTGGTGAGTGTTTGTAAAACATTGTGTACATTTTTGTAAAAGTTATCATGTAATTAACTACATTGCTATGTGTTGAAACTCGTCTACTTATGAATACTATAACTAACTGTGTCATGTTGCCAAACATTGCCGAGGGAGATTCTCGTCTGAATCCGTGAGGTAAATAAGTCTGTTCACGCTAAGGCTAAACCCAGCGGACTCTGTTGTGTTCACTCGTTTCTTTCGTCGTCGATGTCAACTTATTTAGTTTTTTAGCCATATTGTACAGACCACCCAGGTATGAGCCACGTGCGGTTCTGCTTTCCTACGTTGCAATTAGTTTGATTTCAGCAGTGGTTATTTTCACTCATTTTAGTGCAATGTGAATTTTAACAATGTGAGTAAAGTGAATGTCGTCCCAGTCTGTTCTCAGTGCTCAACACTGGCTATTATTTCTGCCCGGGCCCACCCTGATAACTTGCCTCCACCGGGAATAACTGTGCAATATATATATAGCTGCTAGAGGGGAAATTAACCGAGGGGAAATTAACCGGGTATTGCTGGGAAATGTTTTTATCAGGATAGAAAATATAAGAGATTTCTTTATTTGAAAATAAATATCAAAATGTACAGTTAATTCGTGCCATTCAGCTCATGCACAGAAAGTTGTCACTACAGATTACTTTACCGTCGCTGTCAGCCACCCTTGAAAAAGCTCATTTGTTTGTGATTTGTGATTGTTCTCCAGAGCATTTAGTGACGATTTTCATTGAAAATAGCATTCTAAGTCAGTCATTAGCAACTGATTGAGATCAGTTTTGTTTTTCTCAGCTATAATGCATAAAAATAAGACAATAGTTCATCTTACCTTTTAGTGTGCTTATTCGTATAAGATGGAATACGTGAATCGAAGCGGCCCTCTCGGACAGCAGTCGGTGGACGCCGTCAGCCCCCTGTCGTTCCCCAACAATCTCAGCTGGTCAACTAAGTAGTCGGAGCAGGCACGGGGACAGATAGCCATTGGAATCAAGGCACATGACAGCAGCTGTCTGTTTCAAGAATCGGCACTTTGATTAGAGTAGGATGGTAGTGAGCGATGAGGCCTAATTCCGACATATCTGGGCTGGGCGCTTCGCACCGAATGGAAAAGAGATTGAAGCACATTAATCATATCGGTGCATTAACCCCCCACCCCCCACCCCCAAAACCCCCACCCACCACCACTACATACAGTATGTGCTTCTTGGGGTTTATAGATTATTGGAAGGCTTGAAAGCAAATGTCACTTTTGGAAAGCGTCCTGTGTTCTCGACAAATTCCTTCAGAGAAACAGAAGAGCGGAATCGCTGGCTGGCCCCAACGTAAGCCGAGTATGTTTGTAACTTGAATGAGAGCGAGGTCTGTCTGTTGATCCACATCATACCCCGCGGCCCCACCTCCATTTGTCTCTCCGGTTTTATAGCTTAATGTTTCTATTAATTTGCCACTTCGATTACGTGTACAGTCCCCTCAAACGACAAGGTCAATTCCTTTGTTTTTGTTTTATACTGAAGACATTTGGGTTTCAGATTAAGAGATGAACATGAGACAAAATTTCACAATTCAAGCTTTTATTTCATAGTATTTTCATCTTGATGTGTGATACGACTCAGGACAGAACAGTTTTGATTTGGAGCCACCCACTTTTCAAGCAGACGTGACTTTTCCATTTATAGGTGGAATTCCGTCCTTTTAAATTGCATCGATAAAAAATATACATATATTCTCCATTTTTCTGCAATATTCTGACCGTAACCCGTGCCAGAATCCACACTCATTCCTCTTCCGGTGCAACTTTTGCAAGCGAGGTGGAATATTAGATACACGTCTGTTGATTGGTCGAATGTGTTCCTCCTGACCAATGAAAACGCTTGTTGTATGCGAGGAAGATCATGGGGCCATTTTCAAGTGAACACGATGGCGGTGCTCAATAGGAAAGACACCTCTCGAGTGAAAGAAATTGATAGATATGTCAAAAATAAGTTCCGATGGGATCGGATGGAACGAGAACTCATTGATACAGTTGGAAAGAAGGAAATTATCACTCCGTTAAGCGACTTCATTTGCAAAATTGATCGACCACCACCACCAGGTGAGAGTTCAGAAGCAATTACTTGTAAAAATGTCTGTATTATTAACTGATAACGACACATGACGTTAATAATTGTTGTCAAATTCATGTGTTTCAATCATTTAGAAAAACAAGAAATTAAAACGTTTTTTAATGGATATGATATACACGATATGAAAGCACGCTTGCATGCCATGATGCAAATCTGAATTTTACTTAGTTACTTAGTTTACTTAGTTGAATTTATATTTGAATTTGTAATTTTTGGGAGTAAAGATATGCACCTAAATAATGAACGACCATATTGTGTACATTTTGAAAACACAATAGCATTTATTTACTAGACGATACTAGATATATTTCATTCATAATGCAATTTATAAAACTTAAAATTGGTGATCATGCTTTGATCATTCTTTGATCATGCGTGCAGCCCCCAGACCCCTGGCCTGTCTTTTTTCATTCAGTCAGATCACGTCTGTCAAGTGAGCAAAATTATTGGAACAGGTGACTGATGGGTCTTTTTAGTTTCTCATGTGTGTCCTTTTAGATTGATTCCTTAATTATGAGATAGTACCTGTACTTGTTTTGTGCTTTGGGTTTCCCCTGTGATAACTGTATTTGTTGTTAAGCAAACATGACGGCCACAGAGTTGTCTATGGGTGAAAAGTAAGCCGTTTTGAAGCCGAGAGAAGAGAGACAATTGATGAGATCTATTGCACAAACATTGGGCAAACCCAATACAATCATTTGCAATGTCTTGAAAAAGAAAAACAACTAGAGCACTCAGCAACAGTCATCAAACGGGTCGGCCAAGGGTATCACAGCAGCAGTTGATGACCGAAACGTTGTGAGACCTCTGAGGAAACAACCAAAGACAACAGTCACTGACATCACTGCCAAACCTCCCCAGGGCAGGGATGAAAGTATCACAATTCACAGGCCATACAGCAAAAAAAAAGCCTGGAAAAGCATTTTAAATGAAGAATGCAACGGTCTGAAGTCACAGGGTCGCAGGCGTGATGCAGATATTACAAGTAAAGGTTATTCCACCAAGTATTGAATGTTCTTCACTTTCAGTTAATTGAATTTATATTTTCTGTTCCAGTATCGACTCTGATATTCAATAAATATCTCTTATAATACTAAGAACCCCCACCTGCAGCAGAATAGAACAGCAAAACTGTTCTAGCATTGATACAGAGCTTCATCTTTCCTTCACTTAACGGCTGAACTGGACAAAAAAAAAAAAAATGATGTCTGTATGTAGGCGCCAAAGTGGTTCAGCTGGAAAGCGTTGGCCTCACAGTTTTGAGGCCCCGGGTTCGATCCCGACCCCACCTGTGTGGAGTTTGCGTGTTCTCCCAGTGCCTGCGTGAGTTTTCTACGGGCACTTCAGTTTCCTCCCACATCCCAAAAACATGCAACATTAATTGGACCCTATAAATTGCCCCAAGATGTGATTGTAAGTGCGGCTGTTTGTCTCTGCAATTGGCTGGAAACCAGTTCAGGATGTACCCCGCCTCCTGCCCATTGACCCTTGTGAGGATAAGCAGCTAAGAAAATGTATGTATGACCTTTTAATTGTACAAACAATATTTGATTTGAAGGTTGGGGTTTTTTTTAACAATAGAAGTCAAGAAGTCACCTGGTCTTATGATAATAAATTTGTAATGATTAAACGCTCTTTTAACTTAACTAACTGATGACAAATGAGGAGGGGATATGAAAATTAATACTCTACCGATTAAACACAAGTGTCAAGCGTATGGCAGATAGGCAGTAGGCAGCTATCGCAAGTGGCTCACGTACCAGTCCACATCTTCCATCAGTGTATCTTTTTTCCCTACATCACAAACAGATGTGTCTAAAATGCCAGACACACCATCCTAACTTTGAAATACAGGCGTGGCAGCTTCATGTTGTGGTATTGTTTTGGGACATGAGGGCAACATGATTGCAACATCCGGAAAGAATATTATGTGGAAATACGAAAGCAACGTTTCAAGACATCAGCCAGGATGTTAACGTATTGACGCAGAAGAGTTTTCAAAATGGACAATGACCCGAAGCGCACTCACAAACTGGTTACAAAGCCACTTTAAAAAAAGACGTCTACAGCTATCAGGAAAGTGAAACACTTGTTCAAGCTGGACAAAAGTACTTTGACTTGACAAGATTCTTATCTGCAAGCTCATTCACTTTATGGTAACTTCAAGTGGATATTTTTCCTCACCACTGTCCCTCTTTCAGAAAAAGTTTCACAGAAAGCCAAAAGAGAAACCACAACAGATACAGTTCATCCTTTGATGCAGAGCGCGATGAGATTAAATGAGATGGCTTCGTGCAATGTTATGGATTGTCACTATTCTACTACATTCCTTTTCCCAAAATGATTATCTTCTTTTCAATTTCATGGGCATTATGGTGTCCGGCTTTTGTCCCGTCGTGTGTTTGGTTGGTTCTGCTAAGATGAAGGGAAAAGTTTATGAAACAGTGGTGAGGCCAGCCATGCTGTACTGATTAGAGATGGTGGCACTGAAGAGACAAACAGGAAGCAGAACTGGAGGTGGCAGAAATGGAGATGTTGAGGTTCTCGCTCGGAGTGAGCAGGTTGGATAGGATTAGAAATGATCTCATTAGAGGGACAGCCAAAATTGGATGTTTTGGAGACAACGTTAGGGAGAGCAGACTTTGATGGTTTGGACATGTCCAGAGGCGAGAGAGTGAGTATATTGGTAGAAGGGTGCTGAGGATTGAGCTGCCAGGCAAAAGAGCGAGAGGAAGACCAAAGAAAAGGTTGATGGATGTTGTGAGGAAAGACATGAGGACAGTGGGTGTTAAAGAGGAAGATGCACCAGTTAGGCTTAGATGGAAAAAGATGACACGCTGTGGCGACCCCTAACGGGACAAGCCGAAAGGAAAAGAAGATGTTTGGTAGGTCACAAACTCAACTTGGAGATGTGAAACGCAATTCACTTTGGGAGATCAACTAGGCACACTGGCTGCTTGATACATGACTGCATTTCTGGTGATTTATGGATGCAGAGAAGTCAGCCATAAGCCTCAGGGCAAGAGAGGGGTGTGGGGTGGAATGGGGGGCCCAAACAACACTGCTTAATTCAAGCCTGAAAAATGTGCTGGATATCCAAACAAATTGCATTATAGGACCTTTACTGACCCCCTGCTTCTTCCTACAGAGATAAATTCAACTTGGAAACTCACAAATTCTAAACTGAAAGAGTTTGGGTGGGGGGGGGGGAGACATTGTAGCATTTCACTTTATGTATGATTTCATTTTGTTGCATGCATAATGCGTCTTTGCAAGCGCCCAGGGAAATGGAACAGATGTGAGCGTCAAACACAAAATGACCCCCCCCCCCTCCTTGAACGTGTTGTAAAACTGGAAAAAAAACAAAAAATCACCGTCTGTATATGATTCATGCAGCATTGTTCTTTCCAGCCCACTCCCAGAGAGTGTTCCATCCAAACATTTTAGGCAAGCAGCTGTTCACACAGACAGCTGCAGGGGCCATTCATCGCAGGCGAGAGGCAATTAAAAAAAATCAAGCCAATGTTGTGTTTCGCTTGATCCGTCGCTATCCCTACATGTAATCCCCTCTCCCATGCCTTGACTATCTTTTACCAAGACACAAACATGTGTAGGAATTTTAAAGGCACGCACGCACGTCCCATCAACAAGTGGGCACAGAGATTCATTTCTTCCTCGGAGATAAAAGGCCCAAATTGCACCACTGGATTTGGGGGGCATTACCGAGGCCAGAGCTGAGAGGAGCCACGTAATCTCTAAGATTTGCCGGGCCGCAGATTTTTTCCATATCTTCTTCTTGGTGGTATGCGGCCACACAAAGTCTGGCTGGCGTCGCACTGGCATTCGGGGGAAGGTTAAATTGAGCGACGGCCGTGCGCCACGTGCACCGGCGCATTCTTGGATGTCCGTGCTCACACGGCATTTTGCGCTCGAGCTCGCGCCCGGTTCTGCTAACCTCACAAGCACTGCGAGCAGTTGTTGCCACCTCTCACAGCACAAAGAAGGTGCCGAGCAGTTTTTTGTTGTTGTTGAGCTCAGACAGGTGGGGGTGGGGGGTGGTCTGATCTACAATGTTAAGTGCAGTTTTTCTTTTGTTTCAAATGAGCGTGCTCTTATGGGATTGGTTCGGGATGAAAAACTTGAATGAAAATAGGTTGCTGGCAAATTGTGATTTCGAATTCCAGCTGTCAGCGGTGGTTTAGTGCGACAGATAACTGACGTTTGTGCTCCCAATTTGGAATCAAAAGGTGGTTTGTCTTTTTGTGGCCTATGATTGACTGGTCAGCAATCCAAGGTAGACAGTTGGGCACGTCCCCAGTTTCATCCGTGACCCTGAACACAAGACTTGAGATAAACTGTACGGCTGCACAATAGCATTCAGTGCATGTATTCATGGCATTTCGGTATATGCCACGCTGTCACAAGTAGCAATACATTTATACAGTGAACACCTGAAGTCGTAAACATCCTGGAAAACGTCTGTGGAAAAAACAAAACTTTGGGAAGAACACAGTAAACTTGCTCAAATGTGTTTTTTTTTCATCTGTTTATTTGTTTTTTTTTTGAGGAGGCTATGTTCCTAAACAGTGTTGGCTTTGGACATGTGTTCCACCAGATTCAAAGGATATGTTTTGTCATGTTAACGGTCAAATTTGCTGTCTAAAGAAAACTTTTTATGCTACACTGTATGTTAAAATCTGTGGCTTACGGCCATGCTACCCTGAGAACGCCCGATCTTGTCAGATCTCGGAAGTTAAGCAGTGCTTAGATGGGAGATCGCCCAGGAATACCAGGTGCTGTAAGCTTCCCTCTGCGGCTAAAATGCAGAGGGGTTACGTCAGGAAGGGCATCTGGCGTAAAACTGTGCTAAACAAAAATGCATTCATCTGAGATGACACGCTGTGGTGACCCCTAACGGGACAAACCGAAAGGAAAAGAGGACTGTATGTTGAAATCTGTATGACCTGTTTGTAGAATGTTGTGAAAATTGTCTTTTGAAAAAAATTATCAGGTGGCACGGTGAATGAAAGGTTGGAGTGCCGGCCTCAAAGTTCTAAGGACTGGGGTTTAAATCCCACCCCCACCTCTGTGGAGTTTCCAGGTTCTCCCTGTGTCTGCGTAGGTTCTGTTGTTGCTGTAGTCAGGCAATCACATTGTTCATTCGACTTATAGTTCCGGGAAGGCAGCCACTTCCTTCGGGCGTTTCCACAGGTACAACACATTCTTGGGTTCTCTCCGGAGACTCTGGTGTCCTCCCACATCCCCCCAAAAAATATGCTTTAATTGGAGACGCTAAATTGCCCTAAATTGGTGTGATTGTGAGTGTGAATGGTCGTTTGTTCAGGGTGCAACCCGCCTCCCGCACTATGATAGCTGGGATAGGCTCTGGCACTCTTGCTACCCTTGTGAATAAAGGGGCTAATAATGGAGGGATGGAGGGAAAAAAAACAAATCATTCTTCTCGCCCCTATCTATTGCCTCAAATTGAATTTTAATTACGTTTTTACAACTGGTGCGACAGGAAAAGCCCATCAGAGAGTGTCGAGACAGAAGACATGAACGAATAGTCTGTCAATCATTTGCACATGCACACACACACACACACACACACACAGGCACATGCTACAATCTCGCTGTCTAAACACCCAGAGGCCTCACCCAGATCTTTTTTTATTTAGCCGGAATGTTTACCCCTGGTTAACAACAAAAGTTAAGAAGAAAAAAATGGACAGATCCAGAGACAAAACAAGAGTAGACATATGTTACGTGCATGATCACGTTGTTGAGGGTTGTGACTTTCGTCAGAGACGCAAGGGCGTGGGGAAGGAGCAATGAAGTCAGACCACATTCAAATATTGATAGTGGTTTCATTACTGCATAGTCTATCTTTAAGAGTGGTTATGTAATATGCATGTTTTCAGATTTTACGTGTTATGGCGTAGTGCATTTGTGACTCTAAATATTATTATTTCTTTGGAAATCCAAATAATCCCGAGGTGTACCAGTATTCTGGAGTAGGCTGTTTTCAACTTTAAAGATTGCACATTAGTCCATTATGTCCTGTCCATGCTAAGTAAACCAGTGATTGGATTGCAAATATCCTTTCAGGTACAGGAAGGTTGCCTCGCTGTAAAATTCAAGGGTGACAAAAGTAGTAACTTTGAGGGCATGAGTCTTCCAAAAGTCCTTTTTTTTTTATAGTATTGTACTTTCATATGAATGGCATTGACACGAAATGAAGTGACAACAAAGTTGACCCGGCATCTTTTTGCCTTGGGAGGCTGTATCAAAGCCAGAACAGAGCCAGGACTGTGCTTGTGTGTTAGGGAATTCAGCAATGCTGGGACAAGGGTGTGACGTTTAACACCATACACTCACTTTTCCCGGCCTGTTGCTTTTAAAGCAATTGGCGCTGTTCAACAAGTATTTTGTGTCAGTCCAGTCGGTGGCTCTTAACCTCATCACGCATCTAATTAGCAGATTGTGGGACACTGTGTCTCTCTGCGATCTCCAGTTACGGGTCTGATTCGCCAGTTGTGTGTATAAAAGAAGGATTAAGGATGCAGTCGGTAAATGGATCAGATTCCAGAGCGATTAATTGTCCAAGGATTGTAATATCCATCCATCCATTTCCTTTGCCGCTTATCCTCACAAGGCTCGCAGGAGTGCTGACGCCTATCCTAGCTGTCAACGGGCAGGAGGCGGGGCACACCCTGAACTGGTTGCCAGCCAACTGCAGGGCACATAGAGACAAACAGCCGCACTCACAATCACACCTAGGGGCAATTTAGACTATCCAATTAATGTTGCATGTTTTTGGGATGTGGGAGGAAACCGGAGTGCCCGGAGAAAACCCACGCAGGCACGGGGAGAACATGCAAACTCATTGAGGGCTGGGATTGAACCCGAGTTCTCAGAACTGTGAGGCTTTCCAGCTGCCCCACCATGCCGCCCATATTGTAGTATATCTTACAGAAAAGTGCAACAGTGGAATTCTCTGAAATAATCGCATCACCCCGATAAGGTGCCAGGCTCGGATATCAGTGGCCAGCTGCAGTCAGAAACGGTCGCGGCGTCGCCGCTTTCAATAGCCGGGTTTACAAACCACATGCACTTCTGAGCGTCCGCAGCGTAATCAGCGTGATGAGCTGACTCATTGTGAGAAGATTATTCTCCACAGAAGTCTTCCACTGAGGACTGGCCAAGTTGCTGTCATGGTTTGAATGCAGGAGTTAACATTAATCCATGGCAAATTTGAAAGATATTCCATGTAATGGGATAGGGTGTTCCTGTACTGTAACTCCTTCGAAGAAATGCACTGCCAGTAAGTTAAAAAGCAAAAACAAACCAAAAAAAAAACAACATAAAACGTGCTGCACCTCCAAGTAATTGGTTGTGCGACATGAAGCTCAAATGTAATTTTCCGTTGTTTGGAGTAAAATGTGGTACGATTATACGCCATCCCTATACTGTTGCTTACGTAAGAAGCCCTAAAATTATATAAAAATGGAACAAACAAGTGCAGCGTAATTTAGTGTACATGTGTACTGTATATACTTTAAGTATTGGCTTTACTGTGCTAGCTTCCCCACAGCTGACACAGCATCGGGCGTGACGCCTTCAGTGCCACTTCCCGAAAAGAGGCGATTTGTTTTTTCAACACAATAGGGGGGAAGAAGTAAGCGTTAGTGTAAAAATTCTCACTTCTTTCCGATCTTAGCATTCACTTATAAACAGATTCTGTTCCGCCTTTGTTACGGTTTTCAGTCGATCTCTGAAAGTGGAAAATTCAATTTTGCCTTCCCCCTCTTTCATGTCAGCCTCATTTGTACAATCCACAGACACACTTAAAAATACAGAAAGCGTCAGTTTAAAACAACCATTTTTAAACATCACACCCTTCGCCCCAGCATCAGTTGACTCTGGCCTGAAAAATGAGTTTTGTCCCTAATTCACATTCGGCCTGCCTCATCGTTTTATGTGGCCCGCTAAGGCAAATCATTCTTCCTAACACCTGCACCAAAAATTCAAATCATCATATATAATAAATAATGACATTGTTGTTACTGCTGTTGCTGCTGGATTTTGGTTTATTGCATCTCTCTCTGTGCTTCTTAGCATTAATGTAATTAAATTTTCTTGCCTTCAAATTCATTAGATAGTCATATATGATACATATTCTCACATTCATTTCCTTCAACCTCCTCATTTTCAGTCTAATCCCGGCTGGAGTATTTTAGAATAATCGCATTCAGCTAGGAGCACTTTCATAATTGCTCGGGCCCTCATATCGTGGAAAGCCAGGGCAGGGGCCATCGCCATCAAAGCCCGAGTGATCATTCCTCAGCCTCGCTTTACTGATGGGGGACGGGGGGAAAGGAGGGGGGAAGAAAGACAAATACAAATGGACAAACAAAGCGGGGGATGTCAAAACTAAAGCAGATGTGGTGATACCAGTCAATAGAAAGACGGACAGGAACAGAAGAACCAGTTCTTGAGTAAACACCAACTGGTGCACCGGTTGGGATGACAGGGCAACCAAGGACCACCTTTAAGCATGATGTAGAGGTGATATCATAGATAATTAAGGTGGGGGATGGTCTAATAAGGCCTGCTTGGTTAGGGACAGGAAACCGACGCAAATGCAACTTGAGAAGCTGAGACCTCAGTGTGCAGCTGTGCACCTCGTTTTTCCTCTTCCCAACTCTACAGCTGCGAGACTGACAATGCTGCAAGTATTTATCCACGGCCTCACCTCTTCTTTACATTCCACCAGATGTTGATTCTTTCGAACATGCAAAGTGCACAGATTCATCTTAGAAAGATGGTTGTGTGCTGTGTATTACAAACTATCAATACAGGTCAGGCTTTTTTTTTTCTTTTCAAGAACCAGAATCCTTCCCCAGACACGTTGAAGCAAGTGCAGCAGGTTTTACTGATTAATGTCATGTGTTTTTTGCTCAAGACATTATAAAACAGGCAGTGCTGACCAAGAAACCATGAAATCATCTGAGCAGATGTTGTCCAGAGAATGCGCATTAGTCAAAACTCCAGCGAAAAACAATGAGGTGAGAATTTTTAAGAGGCTGAATTATGCCTCTTTGCGCACGTACCTTCAAAGAATTTATGTGGGCCAGACATTCAAGGTTGCAAAGTATTTGTAAGGGTTTTGATAGGTTTGCGGGAGGATAGTTTTGACCCTTAATTCTCTGCTGCATGCTTTAATATTTGTGAGCCCTGGAAACTGGATTCTGAATAAAGAACTTGAAGTCAATGTCGTTAATTGCTTCATTAGTATTATTCGTTGTGGTCACTGTTGTAGTCATGTCTGATCGTGGCTCTGGACAAGGTTTTAGTCATAGTTTTCTGTGTCATAGTTTAAATTATGGGTAAAGGTCGATTTTAGCTGTGATTGTATGGGTTCGGTATGGTGTTGTTTTAAGCGTTTAGGTATCACAGTTGTCATGGTAATAATGTTCACTACATTCATTATGAGTCAGGGTTTTGGGTCTAGTAGTCATGCACAGTTCTCTTGTGGCTATTTTCCCAATTGGAAGATTGCACATTTGATTCCTGGTTCTTATTCAGTCCTGTTACAGAATCCTTAAGCAAAATACCAAACTTCCTGGCTGTATCATCTGTTGAAATATGATTCATCATATTGATTGATGATGAGATCCCATAAAATTGGCATAATATAAGACCCAGAGATGTGTGCAGAGGGATTGTGCTGTTACACACGGGCACATCCCAACAGCAAAACAACACTTGTTTGAGTTGTCAGCCCACAGCGCCAGTGTAAAATTTATGAATTTATCACACCCCATTCACAACATTAACTGCAGATGATTGGCTATCTTTGCATTAAATACATATATTTATAATAAGCCTTCAGGGAAAGCTTTCTGTCAATGATTCGGTGTGCTAATACATGTTCTTGCATGTGGATCCATTTAATATTTTGGGGGTTGTCGGAAGTTGTCACATTGGCAGGTCGCAACAGCCACCCCTTGAGAGTATTCCGCTCGCCGTGTCACAGCCCGGAATCCATATTTGCAGACACCTCAATTTCAAGCCACTGATACCCCTAAACTTGGGAGAGGAGCTCAGGAATGCCGCGGTGCAATGACTGCCAGGCATCGCACCCCGCCAGGAAAGAGGAGGTAGATGGTGTATGTGGGTGGGTGGGGGCGGTGGGGAGTTTCAGTCCATTTGCAAACAAAACCAGGAGGAGAAAGAGTGGAGAATATGTGGCACCACTCTGAGAGTCCAGCCCTCTGCCACAGCACCTTTGTTGCCAGATCACAACCAGATGTGCCAAGTGTGTCCAAACAGGAATGACAGTGGGAAGGCAATTTTCAGCAATTTGTCAGATTTTTGAGTCAGCCCTCCCTCCACCTCACGCTGCCGCCAACTTCTTATAAGAGACAAACGCTTGTTAGAGGAGCACCGAGATCATCTCAAACGTGAATGCTTTCTGTTCTGTTTGCCTCCAGCACAGTCAAGTGATGAGCGATGTACAGTAAAAAGTCTGAAGGCAAGCGGCAAGACGAGGCTTGCAGTATTGACAAATAACCACCCACCTAACATTCGTGCATCAGCATTACCAGAACGAATTACTGACTTACATACTGATCCAAATGCGGGGCGCGTTTATTTGCCCTGGTTATTTGCTCCCACTTTCAAGCACACATTAAATCCGTCGTCTTTGTTCATGGCGGACAAAAAGGACTATAACAAAGATGTGGATGAAAGTTACCACTAAATGTCTTTCTTGAGGCAGCTCATAAATTATAGATTTACTTTAAATGGTATGAAACAGGCTTTATTCTTTCACTTCTCTTGTGTAATAAAGCAGTTTTAACGGAAAGGGTATATGGAATTATGTTTACCTTTCACTGTAAATCAAATGGGATAGGCTTGTCTTAAATGTGTCGAATAATTGAATTGGTTAGATTGTCTACAGCTTTTCAGAATACCGTGTTAGCATTAAGGCAGTAGACCTTTGTTGTTTGATTCTCTTTGTTTTATGTCAGTTTTACTGCAAACTACAACTTGAAGCACAAACATTTTTCCACTTATTTGGAAAATGTTTTGCTCTGTCATACTGCACACAGCTACTACAAATCCTTTTTGAAGGCGAGGTATCACAATCTAGGCAATACACTCCCAGCCTAGCGTACTCTACTCATAAAGCATACATTTTAAGCAAAAAATATATTTCTTAAATTATTTTATTTTATAAAGTATTTAAACTATACATGTATTTCTACGATGCAGATTATTATCAGTAAAAGCTAAAAAAATTGCTTTAAAAAGCCCAATTTTTTCATCTTGGAACACATTATTTCTTTTTCCATTCATTGTAATGGGATATATAGATTCGGTTTTCAAACAAATCACTTCTCGAACCACCTTCTGGAACAGAATGTGGTCGATAACCGAGGCTGTACTGTACTATATCCGTATCGGTACATTGTGCAACTTTATCAGCCATTCTTAAAATTAGATGAGAACACGTTGCACGCTGTGTGGCTATTTGCACACACCTACATTATGATGACAATGCGGCAATATATAGATATATATAATGAGTATATAATGTAAATGTATACTATATTGTACAATTCACACGGCACTGGTACTACCTCCGCTGGTAGAAAGTTATCAGGGACCAAGCCTCATGTATATTCAAGTTGTATACAGTTGTTTTCCATCCCTGCATTTTCGGAGGGAGACGACCCAAAAAGACGGCCCTGTTGCAAACACTCAAGCAAACCAGGGACATCAGGCAAGCTCTGATTTAGATTAGCACAGTAAAGAGACACATGACACTCTCGGATGCTAATAAGAAAAACATGCGGAGGTGGTTGGAGTCTGCAATCCAGCGTCTTCACTGTTGTGTCTTGTCTTGACGTGTTGTGTTGTTCAGAGATGCTCGCTGGCTGAATGATTCCCACCCACCGAGATCCACTTTTTCTAGTGCTTCCAGCAAGAATTTCGTTAGGTATCAAATTGTAGCCTTTGTGAGCTTTCAAATTAAGGACACTTGCGTGTAGTCATCACAGTCCGCGTTCAGCCGATCTCAGCTATAAATGATTTAACCCTCGTCTGATAACCGCAAGCTGCATAACTGGGAATCTACACAGAAGTTTGAATCCTGCAATCCTATAAAAGAGACACTTGTCAGGGTTTGCCGAACTGTCAGTCATGTGTCATGTTCCTCCGAAAGGGAGCTGAAATTCACCGCTAATGCATGTTTTAATTTGCTGCCTCACTGCTCTGAAATTCTGAATAAATTGCTGTCATTGTTAATCTCAGCATTTTCTGTAGTTTGTCGATTTGGCTTACGTAACCTAGGGAAATAGTGGTTGAGCAAGGAAAAAGTCAAATGCTATGCATGTAAAAGAAAAAACATTTATGTATGGAAGTGAAACAGCACAAAGATGACATCAAATTGGCAATGAAAGTGCTATGTTGGTTGTCAAATCAACAAAGTGCTGCGTACAGAACCAGAGTAAAATCGGCAGTGGTCCTCATGTTGCGGTTTTGAGAATTCTAACCCCAGACAACATTGTCTAAATACCAATGGCTTGTTTTCATGCGACGCCACCCGTTGGGCTGCCTCGAATGGCGGCCATTTTCGATCCCTGAACTCCCTTACTCATACATAGACAAGGTGGACGACATGTTTCTAACTGCATTTATTCAAGACTAGGCCGACAGCACATCAAGCCCAGACTGACTATTAGGCCACCTGGCATACGCACATCATGGGACTCTGGACTGTGTCACAAAGGCGCAGTATTGTGCCCTTCATCTTTTACACTATGTGACAGAAATCATGAAATTACCTGTATGCTAACACGGAAAACGAAAGGCGGTGGAATATTTTTTTTAATATCAAGGCAAACTCCATTTATTCCATTTTATTTCAAAAGTAAAACCTGTATATTACTTCACCACAAGCAAAGCGAAATGTTTATTATTTGTTTAAAATTTGATGACAATGGCAGAAAGACAAAAGAATAAACAAATGCAGTATTTCACAAAATTCTGGAATCTTTCAAGTGATGAACAAAAAACAATCTTAACTGTAATGTTGGCCTTCTAAAAAGAGTATCGATTAAGCTTGTTAGCTTAGCTCGGCGACACATCAGCACGATGGAGGTTGAAACCGGGGAGCGGGATAGCAGCGTCAGGCAATTGTCCCCAAAGCCAAGTCTCCGTGAAGCACAGAGCCGTAGAACGTCCAAAGTCTTTCGTCAGAAGCGTTAGACGATGTCCCCGGTTTCGCACCAGGACTTGTGTACCGGATCGCGAGGTTTTGAAGAGCGCGCCGACTAGCAACTCTGGAAAAAGCTTCAGCGAATTGGCGAGAATTGTTGAGAAAAAGTCAGAAGAAAAGTCGGAAGAAAAGTCAGAAGAAGGATCTCTGATGGTTAGCAAGTCCTCTCTTGTGTACTTGAGACGCCCGTCAAACACAAAAACACAAGTAACCGAGACCATTCCGTAGACTTCCACACTAGTACACGTTAGGTAGAGAGGTTAAATGGCGGCGCGCAGTGGTGTGTGGGTAAAAATGTGACGTCAGTGAAAACAACCCATATGGACAAACATATTCTTTTGAATGTGAGGCCAGCGTTTTGGGATGGCCCTAAGTAAAGAAACATCCATTCCCTGAGCATACAGCAACGTGTTTTGCTGTCATTTTCTACCATTTTTTTTCTTTTAAAGCGTCCACTTTGAGACCCATTTTCAAAACATTTGCACTTTTTTAGACTCCAAAATACAACGTCATGTTAACCAGTGAACAAAATGTTTAAAAAATATTCTTTTTATTAAAACGGTTTCAAGCATCGGGAGACAGGAAGAAGCCCATTTTTATTTTCCTATTTGAGCTAGCATGTGTCAAACCGTAGGTGTGATATTTGACTTGGTGTGCATGTTAAGACCATTGTGGAATGGGGGAAAGAAAAAAAAAAAGCTGTCTCCGTTTGCTTGTGAGCGACAGGCACTCTTTGTGCTCACGTGTGCACACCAGATGTGCGGGGAAATCTGGAAAACTGTCGTAGGAGTGTTGTGTACATTAAGAGTTTGGAAGGGGATACACAAGTATGTTTGGGTGTGTCTAAACTTGCGTGCGCTTTATGTATCTCACTCTATCATATGCATTTACATACTTGCATGTTGTTTTTGATCCTCCATTCTTACTTTGATGTTGGCATTTAAATGTATTGACTGTAAACATATATATATACATGTAATGTAGTTCAATGGCATGTGGACGGCAATGCTCAGAAAATGTACACCAGTCGCAGGCTGTGCGTGTTTGTATGTACAGAGCCTTGCCGGTTGCTGTGCACCACCTGCGTCCAAGCCCTCCCCCGAGCCTTCTGTGGCTCCATGTAGTCCCCCCGTGGCCTCGCAGGGATTAAAGCTGTTAATGTCAGGGATATTCGGGGACAGGCAGATGGAGCAGACATGCACTAGAGAGTTATTAAAGTGACGCCCATATACAGTGTCGCACGCTCATTGTCAGGTCCCCGTGTTTGTTTTATATTTGGCCGGCTGACAGACGTCAATCAGCTCCGATGTTAAAAGTCGCCCAACCCGACGTTGTTCTACAGCCTGACAACCCTGGACTATGAAACAACTTAATTTGTGCAGAGCTCTCGATCCTGCCTCACTGGAATCGATAAATTCGAAAGGCCAGTGGTGCCTTGAGAGAGAATGAACTGACTTTTTTTTTTCTTTTTTTGCTGCCGCGTTTTTTTTTCTTCTTAGATTTGGGAACACAAACTTGATACAAGTACTGTGTGGTGGCAGTGAACTCAACTCAATTTTGCTTTTTTGCAACTAGCAGTTTGGCAGAACAATTCCACAAAATAGAGGCTTCAGGCTATTTACTGGCAACTCCCGTTGAAGTTTACACATTCATACAGCACAGAAATACCGTAATTCCTAGCCTATAAGACGCAACTTTTTTCACACGCTTTCAACCCTGCGGTTTATGCAGTTATGCGGCTAATTTGTGCATTTTTTTCTCACGGCCGCAGGGGGCCCTCGAGCGGAAAAGGTAAGAGTGAGACCGGTGGAATAAATGTGCCGAGGAAGTGATTTTTACCGGTCCGGCCCTGTTACCGCTGCGGTAGCGTGTTACTGCCGTGTCTCAGTGATTTTTACCGATATGTTTTTTTTTTAACCGGCCCTCTTAGCGTACCGTTACCGTTTGCGTGAGCACTAGTGTTAGTGTTAGCAGGCCGTTAGAGTTAGCGCGGCTTCGCTAGGGTTAAACTCTCTGTGTACCACCTTTCTTTGGAAATATCTAATTTTTCAATGTGAGTTTCAATCCGGCCACTTGCTGCTTTTACACAGCTGCGACGTATGTATATACCAAATGGTATTTCCTTTACAAATGAAAGTGTCTGAAAAAAGTCGCGGCTTACAGGCCAGAAATTACGGTAATAATGTCAGTCCTGACCCGTTTCTGTCACTATTATCGATACATAGCCACTTTTAACACATCTCAAACTCGGATAGTCTTATAAATTAGTTTTATAAAACATAAAAGCGGTGTGGCGTTTGACCTGCTTGGTCGAGAAGGGGCCAAGTCAGAATCAGAATCAGCTTTTATGGCCAAGAATGTAACAACACATGAGGAATTTGTCTCCGGCAGTGGGTGCCGCCCTATCGTAACAAAAACAGGCCTATTTTCTGTATGCGGGTACCACACCTTACTGTGGAGTGACAGTTTCCATGTACAGGTACTGTATACCCGTGCCTCTGTATTATATTGCCTGCAGGTATTTCAGAGAGTCAAGGCCCCCCTGCCAAAACCTGCACTGCACATTACTGTTTATGGCCCTTGAAAGTTTGCCACAATTTTTGTACTACTTATTAAAAGGGTAACAATGAAATTCACGGGCAAATGTGGGATATGATAGGATTACTGTTGGGGTTTCCACACTGACAAGAAGTGCGTCTACCTCTAATGAGCCCGCATGATTCATTCCGTATCTGTTGCCCTCATCTGCATCTTACATCCATCCATTTTCTTTAGCCGCTTATCCTCACGAGGGTCGCGGGGAGTGCTGGAGCCTATCCTGGCTGTCAACGGGCAGGAGGCGGGTTACACCCTGAACTGGTTGCAAGCCAATCGTAGGGCACATCGAGACAAAGAGCCACACTCACAATCACACCTAGGGGCAATTTAGAGTGTCCAATTAATATTGGATTTTTTTGGGGATGTGGGAGGAAACCGGAGTGCCCAGAGGAAACCCACGCAGGCACGGGGAGAAGATCCAAACTCCACACAAGCGGGGCTGGGATCGAACCCTCAGAATCCTCAGAACTGTGAGGCCAACGCATTACCAGTTGATCCACCGTTCCGCCTGTCTGCATCTTAGTTTTATAAAATGAAAATCAATGTTGGCAGCACGGTGGATCAGTTGGAAAGTGTTGGCCTCACCGTTCTGAGGTTCCAAGTTCAATCCTGTATGGATTTTGCATGTTCTCCCCGTGCCTGCGTGCGTTTTCCGCCCACATTCCAAAAACACACATTGATTGGACATTCTAAATTGCCCGTAGGTGTGACTGTGAGTGCGGCTGTTTTGTCTCAATGTGCCCTGTGACTGTGATTGGCTGGAAACCAGTTCATGGTGTACCCCGCCTCCTGCTCGTTGACAGCTGAAATAGGCTCCAGCACTCCCGCGACCCTCGTGAGGATGAGCGGCTAAGAAAATGGATGGATGAAAATCAATGATAGTTCTCGAAAAAGGAAAGTTTCAAGTTGTTGACGTTTCATTTCAAATGATAATGAATACGTTAGTTTACACAAAAGACAAGCAGTTCATGCTCGGTCTTATTCCCATTTTGAACCGAATTGAGAAAAATAAAACGAAACCGTTTTTTAATTTTTTTTCTTTTGTGCGTGCGCCGTTATAATCCCAGTGATTATAGATTTATTTGGTTTCACCGTTACAACCAGACCCCTGAGGGCAACCATAATGACCATGTGGCCTGCAAAGAAAAACAGATTTTGACACCCCTCTCAAGTGAAAAGTTGAATGGGAAAGACCTCAGACCACATCAGGCACTCTTGGTCACATCTTAGTTTGATTTTTTTCTAAAAAAAAAACAAAAAAACAAAAAAAAAACATGCTCTTCCTAGTTAGAAAAGAAAAATATACTGTAATTACTAAAAGGAAAACATTTTGAGTCCTGTACTTACATTGTTACAAATATGAGTTATTGCCATACGAAAGCTCACAAACAGACACGATCGAGCGCCACAAGAGAAGGCACAACGTGACAAAATCGTACCGACGCCACAGCTGCTTTTCGGAATGTTAAAATGAACTCCCAAGCATTTGCTGCCTCCCCGACAGAACAATCGGCATCTTCTCATTGTTTACTGTGACAATTGCAGTCTGGGTTTAGCAAACAGATAAGAAGCGATTTCGCTAAGTCAATCCGGGACATTGTTTTCTCCCCGCAACCACACTTTGAAAGGGGGGGGGGTTCATCGTTTATCTTCGGAGATCAACGCCCAATTTTAAATATGAGCATTCAAAACTCATTTTGCAATTGTGCTCCTCCCAAAATATATCTTCATTTTTGAACACTTGTCATTTTCCCTCACTTTGCAAACAGGTTTTGAAAGTGTATGTGTTAGTAATTTTGGCAACACGTCGGTAGGGGTGACCGGTGTCACATCCCACAATGCAACGTGGAATTCCTTTAACATGTGGTGAGTCAGGAAAGGGGTGGTTGACCTCTGACTTCTCACGAGCCCCTCGGGAGGAGCAGCTTCTCTCCGTTGCTGGAGAAATTTGGGATCACTGCACAAACTGCTGCTGGTTGTGACTGGAATTGTAATCACCTTATTCTCCAAACTGAAAACTCACTCTTCCGTTCTGTTTCCTCCCCGCAACCCCTTCCCCTCCCCTTTTCTTTTTTTCAGCAGTGTCCAATTTCTTGTCTCTTTTCTCTCTTTCTTGTCTGTTTTTGTCATCCTGCTATTCATTGCAAACTCAGCATGTGTTGTGCTAAGAAAATGAAGGCAGACTCTATTTGAATTGGATTTATAAAGCAGCAAAAGTGCCCAATTCACGTTCACAAAAAAAAAAAATTGGAAGTTGTGTACACCTCACTGCAAAATAATGCACCCACGGGCACATTTGTTAGAAATCATTGACATATACCCATAAAATGCAGCATATGTTAATATCTGCGGCTGCACATGTTGCTGTTTCTGGAGGAAAAGAAATTGTGACGTGATACGGTTTTCTATTGGTACCATGACCCAAATTATTGGCCCTGTTTAGAAGACGTGAGAGTAGGTGGTGGATGGAGGTAGGGGCACCAAACGGTGGTCTTGCACAGAAGGCTGCTGCCATGCAGTGTTTACCGAAATTTCCAGCCTACAAGCCGTGACTTTTTTTCACACGCTTTCAACCTGAGGTTTATGCGGTGATGCGGCTAATTTGTGCATTATTTCCAACGGCCGCAAGGGGGGCATTCCAGCGGAATAGGTAAGAATGAGACCGGTGGAATATATGTGCCGACGAAGTGACTTTTACCGGCCCTGTTAGCGCAGTGCTAGCGTGTTGCTGCCGTGTTACTGGCGTGTTTCAGCGATATGTACTGGTAAGTTTTATTTTAACTGGCCCTGTTAGCGTTAGCCCTAGCGCGCCGCTCACGTTAGCGCAGGGCTCAGCAACCTTTTTGAGGCTGAGGGCTACTTCGTGAGCACCGATCGTATGAAGGGCTACGTGACCTGTTTGAGGCAAATGTCAGACTCAGTTTATTACACGTACATAAATTATTTATGTATGTACCAAATGATATTTCCTTTACAAACGTACTCGGTGAGGCTTGTAACCAGGTGTTTAGGGTTTAGGGCCACTCTGTAAGCCGGGAATTATGGTACATCACATTTCATGATCTACTGTATGGTTTTACTTTAGTTTTGATTTCAAATTATTTTTTCAGTTTGTTATGAGGTTTTATGTAGATAAATAGGATAGAAAAATATACAATTTTTGTAGCCCATGTTGAAAATTCACAAAAATGTGAACATGAACCAAATAAGTCTGTGCTTTCAACAAAAGTGATTGCTTAAACTGTCCCGACATTGCGGAATTGTCTCTAATTGTCACAGTCACCTTTGGACCCTTTTTAGGGCCCTGATACAACCTTCAAACGGTGAAAATTGCCAGTTCGACTCATATTTATATTCCATGATGATGTCTGTCATACAAAACTGGCAAAAAGATGGAAAGGCTTGAGCTTTAAAACGGCAAAACTTATTGGAGTGTACCAGTGGAAGCAATCTGATTAAAAACACTTTCAGCCTTGTAAAAATGGAAACTGCTGTTATTTTAGAATGGACCAAAATCAGCACCCAGTTAACTGTTCTCGATTGAATCACAGTTCTGGTTTTATTGTATTATTTTAAAACCCTGCCCACGTACATCCGTGTGCGAATTCGAAAAGCGTCTCGCTACAGGTGTTGAAGGGAAGCTGGTGGATCCCTAATTGGTGAAAGAGCGTATATATCACAGAGAGAACTCATGAACAGATACAAAGGTCGCATAGATGTCAACGAGGCCTCGGGGTGTATGGAGGCTCTAGGTCAGGGTCATGAGAGGCATGCGTCCCAATGTCTTTATTGTGGCAGTGAAAGGGGGCCGTGTGTTGCGGGCGACGGGGAACGCCCGGGGTGAGCCTCACTGGCGGTTGTCGGCCGAGGATCGGCAAGTGGGGTGCGGAGATGGGAGAATGGGAAGCAGACAGCTGCACAGGGGTGAATAGGAGCTCCCTTTGTGTCCAGCCGACAAAAAAATCTGTGACCAATTACTGTATCTGTCTCTTGAGGGGGATTTCTTAAATGCTTTAGGTGGGTGCACAGAGAGGATGCAGTTGTGGGAAAGAAGCTTGGTGGGAAGTGTTGTTTGTGTCGGAACAACTTTTAAAACCACACGCGGGGTGCACGTTTCTTGGCGGAAAAACAGCACAGCCGATTTAGTACGTGCACATTTTTTTTGTATTTATTTTGCGTTTCACGTGTGTCTATTTTGAGTGCAGGAAAATAGCAATTTGTTTCCTCCATCGCTGAGTTCGACTTTCCCCCCACTCACCCCACTGAGCGGGCTTTCTATTTGTGTGGTTAGATTTCCAGCAATGTGAAAAGTGTGTCCGACCGAACGAGGGGGGGGCAAATTTGTTGGAAGAAGGGAAGTCGGGCTCATGAATGGGTCGGGAGCCATGTGTTTGGCATTAAAGCCCTAATTACACTTTTAAAAGCGGCGTGTTTACCACAGAGAACAGTCTTGTTAGGTGTATTTTACTGTCTCCTCTGAAATTGGTCATCATTGACAAGCGCAATTGACATTATCATAAATGAGAAAGTGGTTGCCTCTTAATCGGCCCCACCGCTATTCCACCCATTATAAGTGTCTGAGACGGAAGTTACTAATGGCCGACTGCTCCTCGCGCTGCATTCATCAGAAAAGCAGATGCAGGAAACTGGACACTTATCTTCTCATAACGGCACCCATAAAAAGAACATTAACTCTTATCATCATTTGTCCCTCATGGCGTAGTGTTATAGTAACATTCTATTACGCGTACCGTAATTTCTGGCCTATAAGCCGCAACTTTTTTCACACGCTTTCAACCCTGAGGCTTATGCGTGATGCGGCTTATTTGTGGTTTTAAGTGTCGTTTTTTTTCATTTATTTTGTTTGTCATTTGTATTGTTTTTATCCCGTTGTAAATGTTTTATCGCTTTGCTTTCAAATGCCTGAAATCAGGGAAAACACATTGAGTTATCTCGTGTATGAAATGCGCAGTACAAATAAATTTGTTCGCTTGCTTGTGCATTTTTTTTCTAACGGCAGCAAGGGGGCACTCGAGCGGAAAAGGTAAGAATGAGACCGGTGGAATATATGTGCCAAGGAACTAACTTTCCTGGTCCGGCCCTGTTAGCGCTGCGCTAGCGTGTTTCTGCTGTTTCTCAGTGATTTTTACCAGTATGTTTTTGTTGGGGTTTTTTTGCAGCGCTAGCGTTAGTGATAGTGCGGCGACACTAGCGTTAAACTCTCTTTATACTTTTTTTTTTTTTTTATACTTTCTTTGTAAATATCTTGTGTTTCGATGTCGGTTTCATTGTGGGTACTTGCGGCTTTTACACGGCTGCGGCCTATGTATGTACCAAATGGTATTTCCTTTACAAATGTTCTGGGTGAGGGTTATAACCAGGTGCGCTCTGTAGGCCGGGAATTACGGTAAATCGTGGCTGATCAAAGTCAATTTGATGGGAATCAAGTGTTTGATTGCAATACTCATGAAGTTGATTGGATTAAATTGATTATGCCTGGTACTCTCTGCAAATGAGTCAAAAGTTAGTACTGTCAAAATAAGTAATTACACTGTATGTAACCCTAAACAAATGAGTTAAATGGCCTCGTACAACGAGAAAACTTTACACACTGTGGTATTACTGTATATGTAAATGCATTTTGAAAAGAAAAAGACTCCAATACGTCACCCAAATTTAATATTTTTAGTTATTTTAGTTTAAGTCTGCATCTAAAACAGCGGTGGAATCGCCCGTTTTGAATTCTGTATGCGGCATTGCTGAGGTAATCGAACACGTAACCACTGCTGCTGACCCCACAGCCACCTCTCTTCCAATTCCGCACGGTTGCCAATAGCGACGACTGTGGTTGATTTTCTCTTGTCAAAGCAAAAAGGCAGTCTAAAGAGTTGCAGATGAAGGAGCGTGAACTAGAGGAAAGTAAGACAGGAAAAGTCACAACTAATAAAACAATGTCAAAAGGTAATATTTTTAAAAATCATGCTGTTTACATTCAGGCAGTTTTATTTTTCCGCGGATCAATAACACATTTTGTGCATCTGTAAAAACTCTTTTAACCTGCAGGTCTGCCGTTATTCTTCAGGGAATTTAAGAATGAAAAGGGAAATCACAACAATTCCCAATCACTCAATCAATCTGCATGCAGCAGGAGGTTTGGCATTGTTTTGCAGTTCTTGAGTTTCTTTCTTCCTGAGATTTTTCTTCTCTTGACAGGAGGTGCGAAGAGCACACCAGCAGTTGAAAGAGGAGCCACAATGATTTCCATAAAGACACCTTTTTGTAAGCAACGATTCAAAAGGGGAGCGCACGGTCAGTGCGAGATTACACAAATCATCATCTTATTGGCCATTAGGGCATAAAAATTGGTATTACACGATCAAGAGATCCGTGTAAGAAGTCACTTGCTTCAATTGGTTACATTATGTGGTCGAGTTCTGTCGTCGTCATGTTTGCTCATATTAGCATGTGGCTCTTTTTTATAGGCTTTTTGCAGTACCCATGTCATGTGGTTTCTGGAATGAATGTACATTTAAAATGTTCCGAGGAGGAGGAATTCTCATAACTCGAGCTTGTCCGACTTAATGGAGAAGCCTCTGTGGCTAAAGCCTCTCATTTCCTCGTGAAGTTCTTGAAACTTTTGTCCTCTACTGTATACTTGTTAGGTTAAAATAACCCGAAAGGAAGCACTCAGAGTTACAAGACATCACACACATAGCATAGATTTTTAATAACACCGATGCACTGCACCTGCGCCAAGTGAATTATTAACTTTCTTATTTATTCCTTCTTGTATACCAATGGTTCCTGGACAAGAGAACCTCACCAAAAGTGAATAAGTCGAATTTAATGAACCTGAATAGGTAAAAAAACAACAACATTCTTTTCTTGAGCGTCCTTCCCCCTATCTGGATCTTCTTTTGACCCTAATAATTGACCCTGGAAATATATTGGTTCCTATAGTCCAATCACTTGCTCTGGGGTAAAGGTCCTGTGGTCAAACTGTACCTTAAGAGTCAAACAAAGTCTTCAGTTTAGCTTGACTGCACTTCCAAGTCCCCACCTATGTAACATACAACCGAGCGTTCACCTCCCTGCACCCATCTTACTCGAATTAAGACAGATTTGGCACCGTGTCATATCCGTGGGAGCTCTATTTGTCTTGTATCGGGGTTAAGAAAATAGCCTGATGTCTGTACCTCAGTCTGTGTCGAGTTCAGGAGTGGGCGGGGGCAGGGAGTCATTGTTACAGTAGGAAGCAGCATGGAGATCTTCACAATAGAGCTTTGGGTTTAACAGATTCTCTCTGACAGTGTGGGATGTGCAAATCAGTCTCTTTATACCAAACCGTTAGGGTTGATTGTGGAAATGGAGACTACCTGTTGCATGAAAGAGTTCAAGCATTTCACATGCTGCTGGTCTGCCACCCTCAGGGTAAGGAAAGTGCAAGCTGCTGGTGGAGCCTTGGCGTCGGAGCCAAGCACATCTGGTAAATGTTGCCGGGACCTCTTTCAGATGATCTAGATTTACCTTGTTAAAAATATCTACAATTAAAAAAATAAAGTTTTCAGTTTGACCAAAATAACTGAGTTTATTCCTTCTGGTTTGGTTCCCAAACTGTTCCCAGATACAGAGAACCTAACCAGACATGAACATGGACACAGAACACTCTAAATTTTGAAGAACAAAAAAAACTGCAGAGGTAAAAGAACAACATTTGGCTTGTCCGGTTGTTCTCGACAAAGGTTATATAACCAGCTCCAAACAGGTGATGTATGTGTAGGTAGGAACTCTAAACTGTGGCCGAGCTCTTGTTAATGTTGGCAGCGGTCCTCAGGAAAGGTCTGCACAAGAGACGTGAGTATGCGCAGTCCCAACACCGTTACTCCTGTTCGGTTTCCCGAGTTTTTCCACAAGCAAGTTTCCCGGTCTTCCTCGATACCTTTCTGATATAGACACATCACACTTGAAATGTGAGTAAATACTACAAAGAAGTTGGATTTCTAAAGCCCATTGTGCGAAGGACCAACAAACGTTCCTCTGCATTCGCCTCTGAGCACTTGGACCTTTTTTTGGCAGGGCTCAGTGTTGACTCACCAGCATCCACCGTGCCAGCTATTCATACCTTCCTCCCACTCTCGATTTTATTTCTCCAGCAAATCGGCCTTTGAGCCAACTAACCACACCGAGTCCACTCAACTGCGAAAATGAACCTGAACAAGGACTAAAGAGATTAGATATTCAGGGTTAACAGTCTGCTCTTTGTTTTGATGGTGAAAGACAAATTTAAGGAGAAAGATGCGCTTTTGTCTGGATTCAGGTTGGCAAGCTGGGTCCAGGTCCTGGTTAAAGGGCCACGGACATAACTGTAAACATTCTAAAATAGATATTGGAATAAAAAATACATATAAAATTATTCACTTCAATGTCTATCCAATAAAATAAAGATGAACGGAGAGCATCTCATCCATGCACAAAGCTGCGGAAGTCTCACTAGACATTGGAGTGGTCGCCATATTGCCTGCAACATCATCAGCAGACGTCACACTGGGACATTCGCCATTGAAAACGCAAAGTGGCACCTGCTATGTGAGAGGAACAATAGAGATTTTCGGATTTTTCCGACGCCCCTTCTGACACGGAATCTCTTTTCGAAGAAGATAAGATCTCACAATTGAGTGACGTGACCGGGGCAATATTACCTTATTGTTTCGTGCCATATTTAGATGATATGCGGATCAATTCTCACTAACAACAGATTTCCTGACAGTATGTAGCGTACTCAGACGACAACGACAACCCCGTGAAGTGGTCCGGCTCGGTGCCACGATGAGCTACCCCGGCCGAAGCTGTGATCGGTGGACGTTTTGGCCGGGGGGGGGGGCTCATCGTGGCACCGACCTGGGGTGGCTCATCGCGGCTCCAAGCCAAAATGAAGAGTAAATCCATCCTCCCGAGTGTCCAAACAATATCCAGCAATACAACGAGTTGGCATTTTGGCTAACACGAAGGAACAAAGAGCTACCTTCCCGCAGGTAAAACTGGAATACACGAGGCCGCCTGAGTGTGCTCCTGCTGATAACGGCACTTCATGCTTCTTCTCCAAAACAAATCCCTCGAGAGGATTTTCAGGGGAGGAGTTACAAAAAGCCATATATGTCAAAATTATGTGTGGTGAAAAAACGGATGAGTCCATTCTGGCTGCTTTTTTTTTTTTTTTTTTTTACTATTAAAAACATACTAAAAATCGTGCTTTTCCTGTCAGTGTCCCTTTAAGAAAGGTTTACACAAGATTCCAGTTTACAACACGCCGTCACTTAAATTGAACAGTGTGAGATCGAAGAGCGAAGACTTCCAACTTTTTCTATATTGAGGAAGCGCCATGTAGCCTCTCAATGGCAATGAAGCTGGAGCTCCATCTGGTCCTTTAACACCGGCATTAGCAGAACTCTTATTACCATTCCTGCTGGCAGCAAAATGTACTGGAACCTCTAAAGTCCTAACACAATGCTCATTCAACTGAAGTCAAAAATGTTTTACTGGCATCATATAATAATGGTTTGGAATACAAGTTTGGTTGAACTTTTGAGGCTTATTTTTACAGGAAATCTTGGGTTGAACTCCACTTTCTACATTTTTGAACTTTGGATGTTTTCACCATACACTATTTTAGAACGGGCGGCACGGCGGATCAGCTGGAAAGCGTTGGCCTCACAGTTCTGCAGTCCCGGGTTCAATCCCAACCCCACCTGTGTGGAGTTTGCATGTTCTTCCCGTGCCTGTGTGGGTTTTCTCCAGGCACTCCAGTTTCCTCCCAGTTTACAGCCATGCTACCCTGAGAACCCCCGATCTCGTCAGATCTCGGAAGCTAAGGAGGTTTGGCCCTCACCTCAGTACTTAGTACTTGGATGGGAGACCGCCTGGGAATACCAGGTGCTATAAGCTTCTCTCCCCGGCTGAAATGCAGAGAGGGGTTGCGTCAGGAAGGGCATCCGGCGTAAAACTGTGCCAAACAAATGTGCGTTCATCTGAGATGACACGCTGTGGTGACCCCTAACGGGACAAGCCGAAAGGAAAAGAAGAAGACTCCGGTTTCCTTCCACATCCCAAAAACATGCAACATTAATTGGAAACTCTAAATTGCTCCTTGGTGTAATTGTGAGTGCGCCTGTTTGTCTCAATGTGCCCTGTAATTGGCTGGGAACCAGTTCAGGGTGTACACCGACTCCTGCTCGTTGACCGCTGTGATAAGCTCCAGCACTCCCGCGACTCTCGTGAGGATAAGCGGCTAAGAAAATGGATGCATGGACTATTTTAGAACGATTCTGCTGACACATGGCAGTACTGTAGTACTGGCAGTTTAATGGGTGTGTCCTAGGCTAATGGGAGTTGAAACAGTTGTAAACAGAGGATTAGTTCATCTGGTTCATATGCAAGTGTAAACAAATAAGATCACAACTGAAACAAGTGACGTAGTGTATGCACAATGTTTAATTTAATGCAGCAAGTCATGCATTCATCATTTTATTGTTGATTTTTTTTTTCATTTCCCTTCCATCTCTATGTTTGGATATCTTCAGGTACTCTTTTATAAACCACATGCACCGATAACTATAACAGTCACAGTGTCAAGCTGAAGCAGACGTGCCATGCAGTTGAAGAGTAGCTTTACCACCAACACGATGCTTTCAAGTCAGTAATGAAGATTACTGTAAAGCAGACACGAGATTTTCTCTTGCGTCCGTCCCCCCTCCCATAGGAGGATATTGGAGGAATAAAGACTCCCTCGCCCGCCACATTGCAGGACCAATGCTGCTGTTTGGAATGCAATCTGCCCACCATCTGCAGGCCTCCGCGGCTCTGTTTGATATTCAAACAAACACCTGTCAAAAGACCGTGTCTCATCCCTCGCAGGAGTTGGAAATTGGCAAAAATCTGAATTTCTTCCTCTCGGCAACAAAAGACTTGAATGTGGGTTTTTATTTCAACCACCTGTGCGAGAGTTAAATATAGACTTTATTGGGAGACTCAAAGGATTAATTCTACTTTCCGCTAAATGTTGGAGAACAATAAGCCGTTCACTGTTTGATTCAACGTTTTTCTTTTTAACTATGTAGGATCAGCTGGTTCTGTTGATTGAACTATGCATGTGCAGTCACGCTGTAAAGTTGCCAAGAGATTGAGAGGATGTTCTTAGCCTATACATAAAAGGGTCTATCGCTGTCCCCCTTTTCCATACGCTCACTCCCTGCCGTTATCCTCACCACCCTCCCCTGGCTCTCGTCCTCGTACTGAGATGAAGGCGCTTCTCTGGGATGGCGGGGTGCTGTCTGGCAGCCATCCAGACCTCACATCTGCCTGGCTGCTGCTGCTCTCGTTCTGTTTCCCCAACATCCCCCCCTTAGTTGTTATACCACTTCAGGGTCCGTCTGTAGCTCTTAAGATGTGCTGGCGTGAGCGGCAATGGTGGACTCTCGCAGAGATGTCCAGTGTGAGTGACAAATGGCACGCAGAGATCTCTGAAGGCACTGAGGAACGGTTTTGTCTCACATCATTTGTAAGCCAGTCTGTCCCTGCCAATATTGAGGCATGATGGAAAGTCCGCGAGCGAATTTCATTGGAACCAGCTGTGTTGCCGGAGAATCTGCAGCAGACAGTTGGGGAAAGGTTTAGGCATTGTTTCAGGGTTAAGTTGAGGGATTGAGACAAAAATGCTAATTCAAGTTTGTACGAAAAGGAGTCAAAGACGAGAAAACAGCCCATTTAAACCCACCTGGTTTTTCCATGACGGCGCTTATGGCCCAGACAAACATCTGGGAAAGACATCTATATCACTTCAGGTTCCCCCCCGTCTTTTTTGCTTGAAAGGTTTTCACGGCATATTTCTTCCATCTGCTGTCAGAGAGAAGCAGTGGTGCTCCTTTAGAAAGCGCCCCTTTACGAGTTATTCCTCTACATTTGTCTCTTGCACATTATAAAACAGATATGGTTATGTTCTCTGTGGAAAAACACGTTACCGTACAGTGTACATTCCAAATAAAAAGCATTTTGTGCTTTTGTGCTGAGCATTTGGCCCAATGGGACATTGGCGATTGTGCTGTTATATTTCCTTTGTGTATATTGCTCTTGGAATATATCTGATTTGTACAGTATGTACTGTATGTTCAGATCTATTCAAATTAGTATGATGAAATTAAATTGTCGGCACGGCAGATCAGCTGTCAAGCGTTGGCCTCACAGTTCTGAGGTCCCTGGTTCGATCCCGGACCCGCCTGTGTGGAGTTTGCATGTTCTCCCCGTGCCTGCGTAGGTTTTCTCCGGGCACTCCGGGTTTCCTCCCACATCCCAAAAACATGCAACATTAATTGGACACTCTAAATTGCCCCTCGGTGTGATTGTGAGTGTGGCTGTTTATCTCTATGTGCGGTGTGATTGGCTGGCAACCAGTTCAGTGTGTACTCTACCTCCTGCCCGTTGACAGCTGGTATAGGCTCCAGAACGACCCGTGACCCTTGTGAGGATAAGTGGCTAAGAAAATGGATGGATGGATGGATGGATGGATGGATGGAAATTAAAATCTTATCATAGGCCTATTTCTCTAACCTAAGTCAGGAGACACGTTTTATTTCCGAAAAGGCCAATAGCTGACAAAATTGGTTGGAACGGCCACGGTACGCTAACATTAGCATGTTTAATGAGATGTTTCTCACAATCTACCTTAAAAGCTTCATGCTATACTTGTAAAAAACAAACTAAGTTACAAAGTACGTGGATGAATGTGGTAAGCCAATGAGAAAAGTAAGACAAAGCCGAGATGAATCGAGTTCACAATGAGTGACTAGCAGCAGTTTACGCCATCCATATTGTATCGCTGCCACCTGCTTGGAACCTCAACTGACAAGCTACTCTAAGTCATACCTCATAGTGTCTTACAGTACGTGATTTTGGCAATAGAAGCAAATCCTCGGTCAGGACTTGGACTTTGGAGCCAGAGGCTCGCAGATCGAGTCCAGGTGCAGACATATGAGACATATGTAAAGAATGGCAACAATTTGATACAGAGATGCTAGTATGCTTCCTGGCTATTGACGAGATGCCCATGAGCGCACTGTGCTCAGTCCACATCTTCATCTTAAGACGTCTTTGCTTGTTTTTTTTTGGTACCTGGTTATGAAAAATGTATTTCTCCTGAGTTGTACTGATTAGGGAAGATATACCTGAATGATGACCTTAGTTTTTGTGTGAGAAACTCAAGTATAATGAGCCACAAAGCAACACAGCTGAGTGCAGTTTTAGAATAACAAAACCAAGTGCAAAGTTGTATTGAATCATTTAAAAACTCTGAGATGGGGACAGGTAGACAATGGGAGAGAAAAGTAATAGGGACAAGAAACTGACAATTAGGGACAACTAATCACCAAGTGTTTAGCCAAATGCCCCCTCCCCCGCCAACCCCCAACCACGCTCAATCACACACACTGGTGCCAGTACTTGCACTGAGCTTGAACCAGTGCTGAATGCCAACGGCAGATAATTATAAACCCACGGGGCAGGGCCTCCTCTGTGCACGGGGGAGGTTTGAAGGCTCAACCAAGCCTGAACTCCTGACCTTCTTCACACACCGAACGTCTGTTGTGGGTTTCGGGAGGTGCAAGATGGGTCACAGCAAGCGAGAGCGGGAGAAAGGCAGGGGGGCGGCGGAGAGTCACAAGGGCAAGCGGACGCGGGGGCAGGAGAAAGAGGCGGGGGGATGGGTGAGGGCCCCAGAGGTGGGGAATAGAAAGAGGAGGTAGACACTAGAGAGTCATTTTTTTTTTTGTTTTTTTTTGTAGGTTATTTTGCACGAGTTCTCCCAGTCAAACATAGGAGGGGAGTGGGTTGGGGTGAAGCCACCTCACACATACAAATCAGAGTAAAATCTTTAGCGAGAGAAACCCCTTTTGTCATGCCTTGGTGGTTATCTCTTCTCACTCAGCATTCAACAGGCGCGGAAATGTAGTCTGTTCAGTTCTTTTGGTATACAATGACCAGCCTTTGTTTGAGCCTGATCAGCTTTTCAAGTTCTCCCAACTTATCATCGTTGTCAAACATTAGCCATCATTCATTACTCTTAGCACTGATTCTTAGTAGCTTTAAAGTCATGACCAACACTATCATTGACCTATTAAGCAGCCCTTAACACATAATGATCAGCATGTGTAAAATCATAAAGATTTAGACATATACGTTGACATATGACTCATTTGTACATCCATGAAATTGTTGTCTTTCATCAACTGACAAACAAATCAGAACAAGGGAACAGGAAATTGTTTGACCAATGATATTTTGTCACTTAGTGGCAACTTGTGCTTTCTAGTGCCTTTAGTAAGTATTGATATTTAATTACGTCCATTGCTTCATTTGACTGAGCAGGCAGATATGATCAATTTACTGTTTTACGCTTATGATCACACACCTTCTGTTATGTGTCACAAAACACTAGGGTTCCATTAATCCTTTAAGTCAGCAACCACCTACCAACCTACCCATCAACCAATACCAGTCCATGGACCTCCTGGGATGCAGAGAGACTGAACAAAATAATTTTATTGGTCCATCCGTCCTCTACTGCTTTTCCGGGTTAGGTCGCGGGGGGAGTAGCTTTAGCAGGTATGCTCAGACTTCCCTTTCCCAAACCACTTCATCCAGCTCTCCTGGGGGTATCCCGAGGCATTCCCAGGGCTGCCAAGATGTGTACTCTCTCCAGCATGTCCTGGATCGTCCCTGGGGTCTCTTTCAGGTGGGATGTACCTGGAACACCTCATCAGGGAGTTGTAAGGTCAGGATCAAAATCAGATGCCCCAGCCACCTCATCTGGCTCCACTCAAGCAGCGGCTCGACACTGAACCCCTCACAGAGCTTCTCACCCTATCTCAAAGTAAGAGCCCGGGCTCCCTGCGGAGGAAACTCATTTTGGCCGCTTGTATCCGGAATCTTGTTCTTTCGGTCATGACCCACAGCTCTTGACCATAGGTCAGGGTAGGAACACAGATCGACTGGTAAATTGAGAACTCCGCCTTTCGACTTAGCTCCCTCTTTACTACAACGGACCAATACAAAGTCCATTAGGTATACCCACACCTGCTCAGTGCCTCTCACCGTGGGCAACGGTGAGAAGCAGAAGATGGTTGATGATGATGGTTTAAATTCCAAGCCTTGAGACAGAACGTTTTGGTTGAACTCAAAATGTTATCACTTTTGATGCATTCCACTTTTGCACTCTCATTACAGGTACGAGGATTGACAGGAGTATACTTGATGCTTGATGTCAGACATTATAGTGATTTCAAAAAATGTTCTTGAAGAAAATGGTAATTTTTCTTCACATCTCCACACGCTACGCCGGAAAGGTCAGCGAGGACCACCTTGGCTCATGTGGCCTCATGCTCTCATGCTGGAGTTTCCTCTCTCTCCCTCGCTTTGCCAAATTGCCCATGATTGAACGTAATTGGGACCAGATAACACTTGCTCAGCATGCTTTGATCACTTGTGGACTCGCTCATGCTGCACTTTGACACGCAGGCGTCCATTTGTTGGGTGGCTTGTGATGGCTGCTCAGACAGCAGACGAGATATATCGACAGAATCTGACAAAAGTACCGCGAGGGGTGTCACGGTTCTTCAGGATTGCGGGATTTTGTGCGACGAGGCATGTTGTGGCAATATTTTCTATATTGCAGTTAATCCTCACAAGGAAGCGGAGAAATTGACCTTTCCGATGGCGACCTTAAGCTCTGCCCCCTTAGCCATGTCCCATAAACTTTCAAAATGGCGATTAAACAGAACATGTTTGAAGTCAATTCTCTATCGCGTATTCCCGATAATATTGGGGTATGTTTTTTGCCAAATGCGTCAGACTTGTCTAAGAGAGTTCGACAGAGAGGTCTCAACTATTTCACGCAAGGATATGTACACGGAATTAAGATTTTGGACAGAGCGGGATGCAATGTCAGAGTTACAGTGAAACGTTGGTGATCGATGCAAAAAAGTTTGACGCCTCACAAACTTCATATTGAAATCCAACGGGATAAAATAGTGAAATCGAACTGCGCATGTTAAGCGGGGTAAGTACTTTTCACTTGGAAAGATCACGAGTAATATCATTGGAGTTTATATAAGTGAGTGGGTGTATTCGTTTGATTTATTGTTGTTGTTGTTGTACATGCGGTCTTCCGCAAGCCTTAATCCATCGTTGACACTTCGTCAACTGTGTTTTAGGCTTTGGAAAATGAATCATCTGGGCCCCTTGTAACCTAGCAGGATATCTTTCATCAGAATTGCACGTTCCCCAAGCGCATCTAAGGACCATTTTCTTCGTAACATTAACATTTCCAAGTGCACACTACTGACAACCAGCATTGCTTGTGGGACAAGAGGAGCATGTCAAGACGGGTTAAGACAATGCGGCGATCTGATAGGCTCTTATTGTACGAGTGATTGACAGGTCGGAAAGGTCCATTGCATGGGGCAGAGATTATTTGGAAATGAGTGTTCAAAGATAATCCTGGATGAGTCACATGTTGCTTCACCAAGTCTAAAGAAAATCCATTACCTGACCACACGTAGCAGTCTACTCTGTTAAATTTCCATCACAAACAATAAACAGATTCAGAACATTAGTGTTATACAATATATGTAGGATTGTTTATTCCATAGAGCACGCATGTATATGATGTTCACTCATTCATTTTATGAGTGATTATCTTTAGGGAATGAAACAAGATGTGCACTGTTTTGTTTTTTGTTTTTTTTTCCAGATCAGGAGATTTGTAAATCTCGCGCAAATTAGTGCTGCAGCTCTCCCCGTCTCCCCCTCTTTGAACGTCGTCTTGCAGGCCAATGGCTGCCAGATGGAGAATATTACATGTAATCACTTCCATTCACCGCCGCTTATACTCTCACTGCGAGGTGACGCGCCGCCTCGCTCTGACGTCTCCTCACAATGGACAATTACCGTGCACTCATCAATCATTCCCGGCGCAGAACTTTGACACCTCCAATCTGGTACAAATCATCTCGTTTGATAACCCTTTGACTACGCCGGGTATTGTATCCTCCCACTGCTGCTGCTCGTCTCTGCAGCTTTTTTGCAAAGTGCCGCCGATGATTTTCATTAGCCGATGACTTTTACAGTTGGCTGCGTACATGATAGACGTCGTGCTTTTGAAACGCCGTCTGATACAAATTCTGTGCTGAGGGTGCTGGCTGAGCTTTAAAGGTAGCTGCGTTCATCCAGCTGCGTGTCTCAGTCGAGCATATGAAAATGTCAAAAAAATTCAGACGGTGGTGACTGAAGTGCAAAATTGGATGCAACCATGTACCTTCATATTCCTCTTGTCTTTATCCACTGAGAAACCAGAAGCCTCTCATACACATTTCCACAGAATTGGTGTATCAGAGACCATGGATCCAGGATGAAATCAGTCTGTGCTTTTCGCACAGAAACACAGCAAAGCAGGACATTGTACCAACAAAGTCTAAATTGGTTTCTTAAGACACAAGTGGCATGAACTCAACTCACTTCACAACAAGCAGCGGTTTGGCAGATAGTGACCACTTCTTCAAAAAGAAAGAGGCATAGCTTAGATGGAAAAAGATGACACGCTGTGGCGACACCAAGAAGCCGAAAGGAAAAGAAGAAGATTAATTCCACCCTCAGTTGAAGTTTACGCTCTAAAATAAAGAGCATTACAAATTGTGTCTTTAAACAACCACATTTAGCCTAATGCTAACAAACAACGTAAAACGCCATAGACCGGCTTTGAAATAGCATTGGCGATTCAGTGTTGCAACACTTTAAGCAATGAATATTTGAGCACAAACACATGCACACAGCAATATTAATATGTATACAAAATGCCATGTTATAATAATATGATAACATGTATGATCAAATGTGACAGTAATAACGTAGAGTATAACAATGCTCACAAGGATATTTTTCATCCTTTTTGAAAAATTACAAAATCTCGGATTTAAAGATCTTTGTGTTTGTATTTATTGTCCATATTGGACTGCCTCAAGGTGTCGAAGGCGCACTCACCAGAATAAGCAACAATATACTGTAATTTACGACTTATAAGGTGCGACTTTTTTCACACGCTTTCAACCCTGTGGTTTATGCGGTAATCCAGCTAATTTGTGCATTTTTTCTAACGGCCACAAGGGAGCACTTGAGCGGAAAATGTAAGAATGAGACCGGTGGAATAAATGTGGCGAGGAAGTGACCTTTACCGGCCCTGTTAGCGCTGTGCTAGCGTGTTGCTGCTGTATTAGTGGCGTGTCTGATATTATTATATTATATTATTAAAATATTATTTTAACCGACCCTTTTAGCATTAGCGCAGCATGCTAGTGTTCTTTGTAATATATGTGCTGAGTAAGTGACTTTTACCGGTCCGGCCCTGTTAGCGTGTTACTGCCGTTTCTTCGTGATTTTTACCAGTGTGTTTTTTTTAACCAGCCCTGTTAGCGTGACACTAGCGTTAGCATTGCGGCACTAGCCTTAGCGTTAGCATGGCGGCACTAGCGTTAAACTCTGTGTACCATCTTTTTTTATAAATAGCTCTTGTTTCAATGTAGGTTTAAATGTGGGCACTTGCGGCTTTCACAGAGCTGTGGCGTATGCATGTACCAAATGGTATTTCCTTCACAAAAATGTTGGGTGGGGCTTATAACCAGGTGCGCTCTGTAGGCTGGGAATTTGCAGAAATTGTTGCAAAACATGTTTGGTTCTCTACATACTCTTTCTAGAATTGCTGTATCTTTTTGTAGAGCACAATATTACATAGTGCTATTATTTCTTACTAACAAACAAATGTTTTTGGGGGGAGTTTAAAATGAATTATTGGTATTTCCAGTCATTTCAACAGGGAAATTGGAATTTGGTACAAGTGTTATGAGTTAAGTGTGGTCATGCAACAAATTCAACTCATATCTCAGGGCACCACTTTACTTTTGACACACAAACATAATTCCCCGCATTATGTGTGTAGCAACGACATATGCATATTTGCAAGATTTAACATTTAAAATATATAATAATTGCAGTATGACAGGGAAGCAAAACCTAGCTTTCTGTTATGGTTCTTTGCAGTTTGACTACATTACACTTTGGTAGCATCCACACAGAACAGTCATACAGAGACAAAAACGGCATTAGCATCCAGTGTGAAAGGGGCAATAAACCTCTTTTATCATCTGAATGATGTCAGACCCTACATCCATCCTTCCGATCCTTTTCATTCATCTCTTTCTCTTGCCCACTCTTCTGTCCATCCCTCATTCTTTGACACGGACAATACAAGGTTTTTTTTTTCCACGGCTGACCCCCAATTCACCCCTGCATCCAAACCGTCTCAAATAGCAGTCGGGGGGCTGAGTTACAGTCACAGCTCCAAATTTGGTACACAGCACTCCAAAACTCCGCTACCCGGATTCAGATTTATTCAGGTCCACTGTGTTGTGCTCGGCATTCGCAGGTATCACACTGGTAAATTCCACTGCGTTTGAGAGGAATTAAGGAAAATAAGTGGAGCAGTGAAGAACAATGAAAATTGTACCACATGAATGGTTTAAAAAAAGACGACAAGGTTTACTTTGCAAAAGAAAAAAATCAACATAATCACATAAATTGCAAAGATCAATAAAGACTGCCATTTAGGTGTCTGTGGCTTGTATATAAAATTGACTTTTAGTACCTCTGACATGAAACTAAGTGTGATAATGTGTAATAATGATAATAATTATTACACATAATAAATATTATTACAGTATGTGTTCAATGAACTGATTTGGCATGTTTGGATCAATGGTAAAGCGTTGGCCTCACAGTTCTGAGGACCCACCTGTGTGGAGTTTGCATGTTCTCCCTGTGCATGCGTGGGTTTTCTCCAGGCACTTTGGTTTCCTCCCACATCCCAAAAACATGCCACATTAATTGGACACTAAATTGTCCCTAGGTGAGATTGTGAGTGTTTGTCTTTAGGTGCCCTGCGATTGGCTGGCAACCAGTTCAGGGTGTCCGCCGCCTCCTGCCCGTTGACAGCTGGGATGGGCTCCATGACACTCGTGAGGATAAGCAGCGAAGAAAATAGATGGATGGATGAATTGATTTCTACAATGATTCAGAGGATTTGATGCCAACGGTTCACATACCGCTACTTGTAAATATAATTATAATACATCTGGCATCCCCCACACAGAATCTGGGCTCTGATCAAATTCACCAAAACTGCATTGGACCGGTAGTTCAGAGTGCACTAAAAAGTTTGACCTGGTCTGAGCAGGCGGAAGTTTATACTGACTTTCTGCCACCAAATGGTCACTGGGGCTGGCGCACGTTAATGGGCACACCCTCTTTGCGCCGGAACACCCAAATTTTCACGGGCCGGTCTGCCTGATTGGCAAACATATGTGGCCAGCGTTGCTCTTGCTTGAAAATCAAGATGGACTAGTTTTTACGCTCTGCCCCAGATGCACCATCTCTGAAAAAATATATATTTCCACAATTCAGTACCAGATAGCAATTTGGTTCAAACATGTATTGTGTATTCAGAAACACATGTCTGAATTCACTCTAAAGCATCTTAACAAACACTTCAGCTATCATTTGGTTAAAATGGTACTAGTAGACTACATAATTCAACAGACAGCTTCTTCTTCTTTTTCGTTCGGCTTGTCCCGTTAGTGGTTACCACAGCGTGTCATCTTTTTCCATCTAAGCCCATCTCGTGCATCTTCCTCTCATAACACCCACTGTCCTCATGTCCTCCCTCACAACATCCATCAAGCTTTTCTTTGGTCTTCCTCTCGCTCTTTTGCCTGGCAGTTCCATCCTCACCACCCTTCGACCAATATACTCACTCTCTCGCCTCTGGACATGTCCAAAGCATCGAAGTCTGCTCTCTCGAACCTTGTCCCCAAAACATCCAACTTTGGCTGTCCCTCTAATGGGCTCATTTCTAATCCTATCCAACCTCAGCATCTTCATTTCTGCTACCTCAAGTTCTGCTTCCTGTTGTTTCTTCAGAGCTAGAGCTCTAATCCATACATCAGCAGACAGCATTTTTTTTTTTGTTTGTTTTTTTTTTGTGTATGGAAACTCGAGGTTTGAGAATATTCATATAATACAGTATTTCAGTCTCCAATACAGTACTGGGTTGTGACTTCATTTATACGCTTTTTACTGTGCAGCCAGTATGAAAGCAAAAATGAGTCCTAAAATGCAAAAGTGCTTTGGACAGACCCACAAGTCTTCCCACAGCCTATAACAAACTTCAGAACTACACTCGTTTTATTCTAATTTTCTCATGACCCTTTTTTGACATTGCCCCATCACTGACCTTGAGTTGAGCTTTGTTGAGAACTTATTGTCGGAGTGGCTCAGATTTATATAGAAAAGTGCAGCTTTTCTCCCTCCTCGGTCCACAAGTGGGGTTTGGAGCACCTGTTTCTGTATAAATCTTCAGATAAACTGCACATATAGTGTAACTTGATCAAGTGTCAGGCATTCTCGAGATTGGATTCCTTGCCCGCTCTGGTTTGAATCCTCCATCTCATGACCTCAAGGTATAAGTTGCCATTTTGTGCTCCACTTATCTTAAGTCAATCCCGGAGCTGTGGATTTAAAGCAAAGGCCGCCGTCACATGTCTGTGCAGCCACCTTCATCTGTGAAACGCCGCAGATTGTTTTGACCCCCGAGGTCTCGAGGTTGAGGCTGGTGGCCCGGGCCGGCCGGGCTTTACTGGTGGAACCATGAACCGTGTCAGGTCATGTCAGCTCTCCTCGCTTGAATGTAAATAAAGCCAGTCTGGCTTGATGCCACAGCGCCAGTAGTGTTCCAGCTCTTTTGTTGAAGCCAATAAAGGGCGGCCAAATAGGAGAGGCTTTCTTTAATGGACGGGTGTGGGATGTTTTTCCCATCAGGGCCGTTTCAGTCATCTCGCTGGGCCATCATACTTTTTTGAAAAATGCTTCAAATGAAATATAGCATATCCATAGAAATGTATCGAATATTTGCTGTTACACAGTATTTGAATTTGTGGGCTTTCCCTTGGTGTTCTGAGCTTTTGTTTGTTTTTCGAAATGTGTTGGCACTCCAGCTCAAATGCTACGACACGTTGGAGGTGGTTGGATTGTATGCTTGCAAAAATGTTGTTCTTCACAAATCGTTAAAAAAAAAATGGTAGCAAAGTAACATAAGGTTTACATTAAGTTATTGAAGCATTCCATCAATACCTTGAAATCATCAGAGTTCATATTTAAATGCCTAATTTAGCCACCCAATTATCACCTATGTTCAGTGATCTATTCGAAACATTGCTGTACATATATTTGGTTCATTAAAACCAAGAAATACGCAGTTGTGTACGTGTAACACTGAGATTTGTAGTGTAAAGACGGGAACGTTTTAAAGAACTGACTTTTTAGGATCAACTCGCTCAATAAAAAATCTGCTGTTTCTGCGTGTCTCTGATGCTAACGGTTAGCAAAAGCTAAATGAAAGTGCCTGTACCCCCTAAAGTTAAATTACACTATTCAATAGAAGTTATGTTTCGTACTAGTGTATTTCTGTGTCATACTACAGTGCAGCGAGCATCAGTTTCTTCAATCAAAAGTCTCGGGTGACCGACAGTTACTTTCGATTAGCATTTGGCCAAGAAATGACATGATTTGATATTCACCTCATTTGACTTTTATGCTGGTAGGTCTTGATAGTAAAGGGAAAAAATGCTGTAAAAGGGCTGGTTACATAATTTTGTCTGTATTATTACTAAAATGACGGTCTATTTCAAGCCCCAATGCTAAGCTAAGCTAACCAAACCAACAATAGCTTTTAGCTCTTGAATTCTGAACTTCCCCTTGAAATAGCAGTTCTCCATCCGTTATCCTATCATATTCTATCCATGCTGGATTGATGGATCCCTCAGAATAACCGAATTTAACGTGGCAACTCATCGCCGAGCAAAGAAAGACAAGAGTCTAGACCTGGTCCTGAGACGGCCATAAATTGCAGAGGCGAGTCCAGATTGGGCAGGGAATTGAGCAGCAGCAGAAGCTCCTAAAAAAAAAAAAGTCCAGCAGGCTGTGTTTCTCTCCAGTTTAACCCTCTCACCTAATCTCATTGGCCGCCCTTTCATTCGGGAGGGGAGGGCTGATTTATTGGCGGAAGAAAAACAAGCAGAGCCGAGCCATCAGCCTCGCATGTGATAAACGGCCCGAGCTACTATCTTCATCCGGGATTGGACCATCCAGTAGCCGGGACCGCATGTGAACATGTGACTTGGATATGCATGAGAACGCTCGTGAAGGAGACAAAAGAAAAAGAAGAAGAAAGGGGGGACATATATTATTATGAACAGATATCAGTGAATGAATGTATGATAAAGTTCTTTGCTATTTTTCCCTCATTGCGGTGCCTCCCTATCCCGCTTTTTTTTTAATTTTTGGCCAGTGTTGCCCCTTGTTGCCCCGATGCTGCACAGCCCCTCTTATCCCCAAATGAAATTCTTTGGAAAGTCATTTTATATCACCCTTTGACTGTTCATTGAACTGTAAAACCACCCCATTGGAAAGCAAATAAAAGGATAGGAGAGGAGAGGGGAGAGGAGAGGAGAGGAGGGGGATGGGGCAAGGAGGAGAATTATAATTCTTTGCAGGCCTTTAGTATTAACCCAAACACCAGAGCTGTCAGCAGTTCAGAGAGGGAGGTGCTAGGGCCAAACATTCAGTGTTAATTGGCACTTTGTAAGCTCTGAGCCGTCCTTTTGTGAGCGAAGTGGAAGAGAGAGTGAGCGAGGGGAAGGAAGGAAGGAAGGGAGAGGGTTACCAGAGGGGAGGGTGAAGGGGAGAGAGAGAGAGAGAGAGAGAGAGAGAGAGAGAGAGAGCTCTCATTCTTGTGGGTTTGTTGGGCCTTGTTGAGGGTGTTTACGGTTCACTTCTTATCCTTTGTTAATTGGACCCCCCCCCCACACCCCCTCTGATGAAACAAAAAAGGAAAAAGAATTTAGCCTGCCACCCATCTTTGTGGTGACTCTGCCTACAAGCACAATTGTAGGGAAAAGGGAATCACAACAAGAACAAGGACAGTTGGTGCGGATATCAGACACATTCGCTTTTGCAGGAGAACACCACTCACAGTTAATGACAAATAATGGAGGAGCGCTCAATTTGTTTTGTTTGTCTGGCCGTGGACGCATCTGCAGCGTTGCACTCTGACAAGTATGAGGCACGAAACTTGCAATGAATGGTCTTCATTGTGAAGCCGCACCTAGCATATAAATCTTCTAAAACACAACATGGACTTACCAAGTAGGGGGTATGACTTAAGGTGACGGGACTACCATTTCGTTAGCCTCGTGGCGATGGCCAAAATCATTGTTGATTTTCATAAAACAAGAAATTCAAATAGGACTCAGCTGGGATCCCTGAAACACAAACAAACCCAAATTCCAATGACGTTTAGATGTTGTGTGAAACCTAAATGCAAATAATATTGAGTTCAAAACACTATAAAGACAAAATATTTGTTGTTCAAACTTAGGAATGTTGTTTTTTTTCCCCCAATATTCTCTCAATTTGAATATGATGCCTGCAAAAAATTACAAAAAAAAGCTATGACGGGGCAACACAACACTGAGAAACTGAGAAATGCTCAAAAACCACCCAAGACCATTCCACGAGGTGAGCTCTAAACATGTATGTGTCATAGATGGATCTCAAAGGACCATCCTCAAAAGGCTCGGCTGTTCACAAGCAAAGATGGGGCGAGGTTCACTAATTTGAGAACATATGGCTGAGTAAATAGTTCAAAAGTTCAAAAACAGTGTGTCTTCATCTACAGTTGCAAGGATTTTAGGGCTTTAATCGTTTATGGTCCGTAATTTCATCAAAACATGATGAGAATCTGAAGAAATCTCGGTAAATAAGCGACAATTGAATGCCTGTGTCTTTCAGTCCCTTACGTGGTACTGCATTAAAAAGTGCCGTCTTTGTGTAAAAGATATCACCAGATGGGCTCAGGTGCACTTTGGAAAACTATCGTCAGTTAACAGTTTGTCGCTATAGCTGCATGTGTAATTTAAAACTCTACCATGCAATGCGAAAGCCATATATCAAGAACACTCTGAAACGCCACTGGCTTCTCTGGGCCCGAGATGGACCGACTCAAACTGAAACCTCCAGGCCAAAAAGAAAATGGACCATCATTGTTGTCACAAATTTTAAAAGCCAGCATCAAGAATGGAATAAGGGTGTGCTATCGTTTTTCGTGGTATGGCTAACTTGCACATCTCTGAAGGTACCACTAATCGCGAAAGGTACACACAACTTTTGTAGCAACAAATGCTCCCGTCCAAGCAAGGTATTTGCGTTGATTTCACCAAGAGAATGCCAAGTCGCATTCTGCATGCGAGCGCTAAACTGGACTGGCAGCAGTCCACACCCGTCTCCCATTGCGTGGCGCATTAAGAAGTGCAAAATGCGACAAGAGAAACCTCAGACTGTTGAGCAAATGATGTTGTATATAGTATACAGTATAGCTACAAAGCAACAATTTCAATTCAAATAGTGTCTTCAGGGCGGCACGGTGGAACAGCTGGAAAGCATTGGCCTCACAGTGCTTAGGTCCGGAGTTAGATCCGGGAACCCGACTGTGTGGAGTTTGCATGTTCTCCCCGTGCCTGCGTGGGTTTTCTCCGGGCACTCCGGTTGCCTCCCACATCCCAAAAAAACATGCAACATTAATTGGACACTCTAAATTGCCCCTAGGTGTGATTGTGAGTGCGGCTGTTTGTCTCAATGTGCCCTGCGATTGGCTGGCGACCAGTTCAGGGTGCCCATTGACAGCTGGGATAGGCTCCAGCACTCCCCTCGACCCTGGTGAGGATAAGCGGCAAAAAAATGGATGAATGAATAATGTCCCAACTTCCTAGGAATTGGCGTGTGAATGTACATTCTCGCCAGAAGAGTCTTTGAGGAAGTTTTTAAAGTCTTCCAGTGGGGGATTTCGTTGTGGCGCCATTGTGAAAGTATCTAGTAGTTCCGAGAATGAGAGATGGGCAAGCAGTCAGGATGACGACGGCGTTGCCGCCACGAGGCTGGCGTAGCGCATTTGAAGGCGGCTTTGGCCTCTTTCTGTTTCCCTCCCTCACCCGGAGCGACTGATGTAAATAATAATAGCGGCGCTAGTGAAAGGACACAGGTGTCAACCATTGTGCCGCTCTGAATGGACCTGGGGGAAGGAGGTCAGGGGCCACCTTGGCCACCTATTCACACCCACACTTTTTATTCACACTGACGCTCCCTTTCACAGGTTTTCCGACATGCCCCCCGCCCCAACCACACGCCCCCACCCCCGCCTCTTCCCGCTTGCTCACTCGCGGCCTTTGTTATCATAGCTCAATGTTTTGTGAAAACTTTTCAGAGGTCATGCACAAGCTCGTTATTCAGGAAGATTAACATTCTTTTCAAAATTAATCACTGCGCACAATGGTGCAGATCAATGGCTTCAAAAGGTGATGAATGCATATGAGACTTTAAGGAAGTAATAATTCATCCGCTAGGTTCGTTTTTTTTTTTCTTTTCAAATCAATATCACTTTCTATTAGTCGCATTAGCACTGAATGGATTAGAAGTGTATTCTTAAAGTTTTTGCAGTACTGTACTTTTCTCTTAGAAGTACTGAATATAGAATGGTGGCACAGTGGTGCAGCTGTAGAATGCTGGCCTCACAGTTCTGAGGACCGGGGTTCAAATCCCAGCCCCTTCTGTGCGGAGTTTGCATGTTCTCCCCGTACCTGCGTGGGTTTCCTCCATGCACTCTGATTTCCTCCCACTTTCCAAAAACATGCAACATTGATTGGACTCTCTAAATTGCCCATTGGTGTGATTGTGAGAGTGACAGTTGTCTGCCTCCATGTGCCCTGCGATTGCCTGGCAACCAGTTCAGGGTGTTCCCCGCCTCCTGCCCGAGGACAGCTGGGATAGGCTCCAGCACTCCCACGACCGTCGTGAGGATAAGCGGCTAAGAAAATGGATGGATGAACGAATATAGAATTAATATGACCAATACAATATTACATATCTGGAGTATGAAATGTGATTTTTGCACTGCCTGAGCTGATTTGATATCCTGTAGCTTGTTAAAGTGCATGAAATAAACAAAATATATATATATATATATATATATTAAGGTAGTTATATATTCATGGAAAGTAGTGGCTTGAGATATGAAGTTGCTTACAAGTTTTCCGATATTCAGTATAGGTCATCATTCAGGTGATATTTTTAAATTTTTCTTCCTCTCTTGTGGCAGCGAACTCACCGAACACAACAGGCAGAAATTTGGAGATATTGAAGAATCTTCTCCAAAAAAAGAGGCTTCAGGATGTTTTTTGTCACTCCTAGTTGAAGTTAGCTGTCAAACAAAAGGTAAGATAGGTAAGGTAAGTAAAATTATGTGATACATAATTACCATAATAACCACATACTGTAGCTTTCCTGTGGATAGTTTCGTTTAATGCTAACTCAATGCTGACAAACATTGCAAAACCCCATAGACGGGCTAACAATTTGCATCAGTTTTGTGTTGTATTAACCCTTTATGCAATGGATTTTTGACCACAAACGATGCAACATCTCTCTCTCTCTCTCTCTCTCTATATATATATATATGTGTGTGTGTGTGTGTGTGTGTGTGTGTATCCATCCATTTTCTTTTGCCGCTTATCCTCATGAGGGTCGCGGAGAGTGCTGGAGCCTATCCCAGCTGTCAACGGGCAGGAGGCAGGGTACACCCTGAACTGGTTGCCAGCCAATCGCAGGGCACATCGAGACAAAGAGCTGCACTCACAATCACACCTAGGGGCAATTTAGAGTGTCGAATTAATGTTGCATGTTTTGGGGATGTGGGAGGAAAACTGAGTGCCCGGAGGCACGGGGAGAACATGCAAACTCCACACAGGCGGGTCCGGGATTGAACCCGGGACCTCAGAACTGTGAGGCCAACACTTTACCAGCTGCTCCACCGTGCTGCATATATATATATATATATATATATATATATATATATATCAGAATCCTTTTATTGCCCAGCCTAATATGCCGACAGATAATACGATACAATATTACAATGCAGGCATATGTTCTTTATCCTCCTCTGTGGCTTACTAAGGAGTTTTGGATATTGGAAGATGTTTTGTATGTAGTATATTTATGTATTGTACTGGCCGTAAGTACCCGTCCATTGAAATAAAGTAAAAACTGTTTCATTCTTTATATGATGATACATATTCATGCCTTTGTTGTATGTCTTATGGTGTTATGTGTTGAGGACCGTGATGGAAATAAGCCCTGTGGCTTTATCGTGTTTCTCTCAAGGAAACGCTGTACAGGTATGACTGCGGTATTTTGCTGAAAGAAATTAAATCAATAATGATGTCATGGAAAGGAGCCCGAACGTTAGCACGTCTGCTCTACAGTTCTGAGGTTTGCTGTTCAAATCTTGGCTCAGGCCTGTATGGAATTTGCAAGTTCTCCACGTGGGTGTTCTCCAGGTACTCCAGCTCCCTCCCACATAAAGAAATGAAAAAAAATCCCAGACCATAATCATTCATCGTTGAGAATGGTTCTTTCCCTGGGATGCGGTTCTTTGTTGACTTTTGGGACCCATCTCAGCAGTTCTAAGTAGGCTCGCTTCACTGGCTGTAGCCCACGACAAGATGTTGCTTTATGTAATTCATAATGACATTTCAAGATTTTATGGCTTAATAGCACATTCCAATATGTTCAAGCTACTTGACATCGAAACCGGCAATTCATTTTCACTCATACTCAAGTTTTTATTTTCTGACTTAGTGTGTCCCATTATTTCACATAAAGTATGTGATGGTTGACTGCTGCGAGGAGGATTATGTACCCAGTGTCCTTCGTAGTGCGAGAAGCGGCGAAAGAAGTTCTCGTAAATTGCGGCTGCATTGTTGATTGCTGGAGTCGTACAGCGCCGTGACCATGGATGGGAGACCGTATTTATGGCCTGAAAAAGCACATTTGTGCTTCAACAGCAAATACAGGGAGTCCTCGGTCTACGACTGGGATCCGTTCTTACAGTAGCGACTTCACTCGAATTTCGACTTGTTGGATTGTTGGAGTTGGATTCCACCATTAAACCCAGAATTGACATCAAAATACTTTGTATAAAAAAAAAACAAATACATTGAAATAAACAAGATAATGTACTTAGCATTACTTCTGAAAAGATGGATGGAGAAGGAGAGGCTGTGCTTAGCTATTGCCAAGGAACTTGGTCCTCAAACCTCTCCATTTTGACAAGTATCAAAGAACCTATTTTGTGATCATTGTATCCGACATAGGAATGGAACCCTTCACAAGCGCTAAAATACGGGCTTTGTCTTTAACAATTGTCACCACGGTCGACCGACTGAAGCCTTGGTGGTGTCGGTGTCTCTCCTTTCTCCAATCTTTTGATGATCTTGAGCTTCGTTTCCATGTTAATGGATTTTTGTTAGACACAGCTTTCTTCTTTGGGGCGATAATGTCTAAAAAGGAGCGTGAAAAATGCTCCCGGCGCACAAACACGGACAAGCATTAGCCGGACAAAATGGCCGAGGACTCCCTGCATAAAATTAAAGATTGTAGATTATTTGATTTTATTCGTCGTCGTGCATAGCCTAGGAAAGTGCTGCTTTTCTTGGACTAGTCAAATCTGTAAATCTTGTCATAAAACAGGGTGTACCTAAATACGTGTTTTTATGAGAATCGTATTTATCATCTTAGCTGCCGTATCGTCTGCCGTCATGATGACATCATGTAAACTTTTAAAATCCGAGCCCATACGTTTGTGATTTACGAGCAGTTCGCAGTGTCGTTGGCTTTTCGCCTGAAGTCAGCTCGGATCGGTTCTAGTTCCCCGTGACCCTGAACAGGATCGGCAGTATAGAAAATGGATGGATACACGTGGAAGTCACTCGCCCAACACTGACAGCAACGAGGTCAGCCTCATCTGCGTCTGTTGGGAGCAATAATACAAAAATTTTTGACGGTCACGTCGGAAAGAAATTTACGCAGCAAATCAAGCTCCATTTACAGCGGAGAGAAAATATAAGATATATAATATCCTTCCCAAGATATTTTTTTGCATTCTCTCTCCAACAATCTGTGCAAGAAGTAGATTGAGATGCTGGAGAAGGATGAGTGGATTTATTACCTTGCATCAGGGACGCTAATCTGTTGCAGGTGTTTCTGGCTGTTCTTCGAGGCCGCGTCTGCTCTCATAACTGAAATATATGAAAAATTGCGACGGAGAAGCAGAGTGACATTTCCCCCCCAGAATTTGAAGAGGTATTATGCCATCTCCACAATCCTCTCAAATCATCAAGCGTGTCAAGATAAGGACAAAGACAGCATGACGTTTGATAACTACTCTCTATCACTCACGCCCACTGGATTATTGCTGCGGATGAGCGAAATGTTTGTTCTTCTGACTGGCGAGTGGAGTGGCTAGGAAGGTGTTGAACATTTTAACCATTCGCGGGCTGTTCTGTCAGAACCTGGACCTTCCAATTTAATCCACCTCGATCACGTAATCACGGAATTATTTTACCCATCCGCTATGCAATAACACAACATAAGTGCTTGCAACTCTGTCAGGTACATCACTCGTAGACGTTCAGAATCAATATCAATTCGTGGCCCTTGTGAGGATGAGCGCCGCCGAAAAAGGATGGATGGATGAGAGGAGGAAACCTCGCCGTAAGAGCAGGTGACAACCCGTGGGTTGTAGGACACATCAAGCAAAGAGCACCTTGATGGATGGTCCCGACAGCTTCTCGGGATGTCGGTGGTGGAAGAGAAAAACGTAGACAAAGAAAAAACTGAATCTGTCAAGAAAACTATCTCCTGGAAGTCTGCAGTTAGTACTGTGGCCAACTTTAGAAAAAGAGAAAAAACAAATGAGAGCAGAGATGCCATTGAACTTGTAGAAAATGTGCATCTGCCAATTATGGATTCCCTCACCACCATGGCACTACTGCCATCATGTGGAATTTCAAGGTACATTCACAAGGCCCAGTTTTTGACAATTTAGCTTCACTTCAGATTTTATTAGTATTTATAGTCATTTGGATTTGATGTTAGATTTATGGAACTCGAGGTGGCACGGTGGATCAGCTGGTAAAGCGTTGGCCTCACAGTTCTGAGGTACTTGGTTCAATCCCGGAGCCGCCTGTGTGGAGTTTGCATGTTCTCGCCATACCTGCGTGGGTTTTCTCTGGGCACTCCGGTTTCCTCCCACATCCCAAAAACATGCGACATTAATTCGATACTTTAAATTCCCCCTAGGTGTGATTGTTAGTGCGACTGTTTGTCTCGATGTGCGTCGAGAGCCGGGATAGGCTCGGGCACTCCCCGTGACCCTCGTGAGGATAAGAAGCAAAGAAAATGGTTGGATGAATATATTGAACTCTTTTTACCTGCACATTTTATTGGCAGCTTTTCTGGCCATTACAGTAATACAGTCATGTATATGGGCAGTGCTTTGGACAAGTGGTTTGGATCAACTCGGGCCCTCCTGTGGAGAGTTTGCATTTTTTTTGTGTGTGTGGGGGTATTATCAAGTACCTGGAATACGTCCCACATTCCTTAAACTGATACCCCGTCGCATTAGTCATTATCCAAGAAAAAGATTTTAGTTTCAAAAAGGTTGGAGACGGCTGATTGCAGACACAATACAAATATATTTTATTGTTTGTTTTTGGGGCCGCACGGTGGTACAGCTGTAGAGCATCGTCTCACTGTTCTGAAGACTGGGGTTCAATCCTGGCTCCGCTTGCATGTTCTTCCCGTGCTTGAGTTGTTTTTTTCCGGGCACTCCGGTTTCCTCCCACATCCCAAAAACGTGCAACATTAATTGGACACTCTAAATTGCCCCAAGGTGTGACTCCTTATTTGTCTTTATGTGCCTTGCGATTGGCTGGAAACCGGTTCAGGGTGTACCCCGCCTCCTGCCCGTTGGTAGTTGAGATGGGTTCCAACACTCCTGCGACCATCATGAGTATAAGCAGCTCAGAAAATGGGTGGATGGTTTGTATTTGACAGTACTTGGTGACAAAATATTTGTGACCTAATGGTATGGCATTCTATATTTAATCTAAATCTGGACCTCGATTTGAAGACGGTCCTCAGCTGAACCTCTAACTCAGGGGTGTCAAACTCGTTTTTATCGCGGGACACATTGTTGTTCCGGTTTCCCTCAGAGGGCCGTTATGACTGTGGAACAAAAATATTTAATCATCTCGTCATATTTACATCATCAATTCATGAACTCGTTTTGGAATCAGAAATCAAGGGTAATGTGTTTTTCTACTGTTCACGTTTGGTATCACAATGATGCTTGTACTATCCTAACTTTATCATTAATGATATATCAATCCATTCATTTTCTTTGTTGCTTATCCTCACAAGGGTTGCGGGGAGTGCTGGAGCCTATCCCAGCTGTCAACGGCCAGCAGGCGGGATACACCCTGAACTGGTTGCCAGCCAATCGCAGGGCAAACAGCCACACTCACAAACACACCTAGGAGCTATTTAGAGTTTCCAATTAATGTTGCATGTTTTTGGAATGTGGGAGGAAACCGGAGTGCCCGGAGAAAACCCATGCAGGCACGGGGAGAACATGCAAACTCCACACAGGCGGGTCCAGGATTGAACCAGGGACCTCAGAACTGTGAGGCCACCACTTTACCAGCTGCTTCACCGTGTCGCCCCATTAATGATATATGACAGTTTAAAATTTTGGTGCAGATTTGTACAAGAATCATGGAAATTGACACTCTAGATGTGGCTTTGCGGCCACATAAAATCGTGTGGGGGGCCATATCTGGCCCCCGGGTCTTGAGTTTGACACTGGTGCTCTAATGGTTATTTTAGTTTGTTCTTTGTTCTGAATGTTGTACCAGGGTGGCATCAACTGCCGGAGACAAATTCCTTGTGTGTTGTTACATACTTGGCCATTAAAGCTGTTAATTAACCTTTTATTATACACGCTTGACTATGTCGAGGTTTCAATGAAGAGATGAGAAGCAAAGATAATTCAATTATGTGTTTAATGTGAATCTTTCTGACTGTATAACTCATCTTTGTAGTCAGTAACAAGAATCACCTTCTTCTCCGTTACAACCTCTTTTCCCAGCTTGCCTCGCAGGCAGCGTGCCTCATCATGCCGGATTTGTAAAAACTGAGACCATTTTTCAATAAAAGATTTTTGCTCTCCGGCTTTTGATTAGGATTATTCTTGGTTTGAGGTTTGGGAGTGGGGGGAGGGGGGGGCCATATGGTCACTGGATTTCTTTGAAAAGCTTGATGTGGAACGAGAACGTAGCTCAGTTTGTATGTACAGTACTGCATTCAGAAATATGATCTGCTCGCATGTAAGGAACGTGGTAACAGCAAGTAAGAAAAAAAAAGACAAATTTGGATTGTTGAATATGTCAACCCAAAAACAAAACTTTAACAAGAATACACCTTAAATATAAACTTTGGTTTTTTTTTTTGTAGAATTCTGAAGCCCCCACTGGAAGTAAGGGCAGTTGTGGCCCTTCACATAAATCTTTTTTTTCACGGGCTGTAGTTGTAGGACTTTTGTATGATGTAGTCTCTGGTGGCGGGAAAGAAGTCTTTAATCAAGGTCATGATGTATGTATACCAAGGGTAGAAGAGCTCGCGCTCTCTGGCGGCTCCCGCCATGATGATCTTCAACGCCGCTTCACTGGCAGGGTAGGCCGGTACGTGACTGATATCCCTAGGAAGTAAAGAAGTATTGCACTTTTAATCATAGTGGATCCGTGGATATTGTGAAAATGCATTAAGTCGTCGGAATAGATAAGAAAGCTGATTCTTTGATTGTTTGTCATATTGTCATTCACGCAACATCCTTTGTGCTGTGTGTCTAATGGCTAAGGGCTTCCTAAAAATCTAAACACCTGCAAAGAACTAGAGGCGCTACTCTGGTGGAACAAGATGGTATTGTTTTTGTCGTAGTACTCCACTGGAATAGTCACAGTGGTGTGGAAAGGCCATAAAACGCAGGTAATCATGGGGGGGGGGGGGGGGGGGGTTTGAAGGCCACATTCGATACGGATCTGCAACATGCTGTGGACATCTGGGTCAGTGGATTGGTAAACCAGGGTGATGCACCCGCCCCTTTAAGGAAGGGGGACCGGAGCGTGTGTTCCAAAAGAAGGGGAATCACACGCTTCAGCCTTGCTGGTAAAATCAGCGCAGGGGTTCTTGAAAGGAGGGTCCGTCAGGTAGTCAAATCTCGGATTCAGGTGGAGCAGTGTGGTTTTCGTCTTGGTCGTGGAACAGTGGACTAGGACCATCGGCAGGGTCCTCGAGGGTCCATGGGAGTTCTCACAACCAGTCTACATGTGTTTTGTGCACTTGGAGAAGGCCTTCGACCGAATATGGCGTACCGGACTCCCTGATATAAACTGTTCGATGCATGTATGACCAGTGTCAGAGTTTGGTCCGCATTTCCAGTTGTCAGTCTGATTTTTTTTTTAGAGTGAGATTTGGACTCAGCCCTGGCTGCCCTTTGTCATGGATTCTGTTTATTGCCTTTATGTGCAGAATTTCTAGGTAGAGCTAGGGTGTTGAGGTGTTCGATTATTCATCAGTATTACATCGCTGCTTTTTGAAGATGATGTGATTCTGATGACTTCATCCAGCCATGATTTCGGATTCAGGTAGTTTCTGATGGGAGCAGATGGTTCCCATCTGTGTGTGAACCGGCTGGGGTGAAAATCAGCACTTCCCAATCTGAGACCAGTCAGAAAAGGGTGGAGTGCCCTCTCCGGCCAGGAAGGAGATCTTGTGAAGGAGTTCAAGTACCTCTGGATCTTGTTCACGAGTGAAGGAAGAATGGAGCGTGAGATAGGCAGGCGTCCCCAGTGTTGCACATTCGGTACCGGTTTGTCATGGTGAAGAAGCCGAGACGAATGGTGGAGTTCCTGATTTACTGGTCGATCTACATTCTTACCCTCACCTATGGTCACGAGCTGTGCCTCGTAAAAGAACGAACGAGATTGCAGATACCGGCAGCCGAAATCAGTTTCCTCCGCAGGGTGTCTGTGCTCTCCCTTTGAGATAGGGTGAGGGGCTCAGAAGCGAGACGGTGCTCCTCTGCATCGAGAGGACCCACATGAAGTGGCTCTGGCATCTGGTGAGGATGCCTGCTCAATGCCTCCCGGGTGAGACGTTCCGGGCACATCCCACCAAAAAAAGACCCCAGGGATGACCCAGGAGATGCTGGACAGACTAAGGTTTTTGACTGGTCTGGGAATACCTCAAGATCAGAGGGAAGTCTGGTGAAGGCAAATGGATGGATCGATGGATGTTGGAGTGCTTATTCCAGTGTAGAATATGCTGCTCTAGCTAGTTTACATTTTGGAAAAAGAAATGTGCTTTCTGTAAGGGGCTAATTTTGTTGAACTCAAATGTATGTAAATCTGTAGAGAAACGGGCACAGCGCTGGCCAAAGTTATTCCTTGATGCAGCATTGCATTGGAATACTGTCGTTGTGACAGGGCATGATGAGCCGTACCTCCAATACAACTCTACTTGGCAGCAACACCCCCCCCCCCCACAAAAAAAAAAGTCCCCTGATTGTGGGGTACTTCTTCTTTTCCTTTCGGCTTGTCCCGATTAGGGGTCGCCACAGCGTGTCATCTTTTTCCATCTAAGTCTATCTCGTGTATCTTTTTTTCTAACACCCACAGTCTTCATGTCCTTCCCTCACAACATCCATCAACCCTTTCATTGGTCTTCCTCTCACTCTTTTGCCTGGCAGCTGCATCTTCAGCACCCTTCTACCAATATACTCACTCTCTCGCCTCTGGACATGTCCAAACCATCCAAGTCCGCTCTCTCTAACCTTGTCTCCAAAACATCCAACTTTGGCTGTCCCTCTAATGAGGCCATTTCTCATCCTATTCATCCTGTTCACACCAACTGAGAACCTCAGATCTTCATTTCTGCTACCTCAAGTTCTGCTTCCTGTTGTTTCTTCAGTGCCACCGTCTCTCATCCGTACATCATGGCCGGCCTCACCACTGTTTTATAAACTTTGCCCTTCATCCTAGCAGAGACTCTTCTGACACATAACACACCAGACACCTTCCGCCAACTGTTCCATCCCGCTTGGACCCGTTTCTTCACTTCCTTACCACACTCACCATTACTCTGTACTGTTGACCCCAAGTACTTGAAGTCGTCCACCCTCCCTATCTCTTCTCCCTGGAGCTTCACTCTTGCCCCACGGCCCCTCTCATTCATGCACATATATTCTGTTTTTGTGGGGGACTTTTTTGTTTTAATCAACTAAAATGTATGCAAATCATTACAAAAATAGTGTCCCTATTCAGTATTGCATTACAACAGTCATGACAGTGCGTGATATGCTGCTGTCTCCAGTACTACAGCAGTTCTACATGTATTTTTACCACATTTGAGTTCAACTATACAAACTCCCTTTTTCAGTTGCTCTCTCAACAATCAGTAACTCAAACCTGAGCTGTGAACACACTTGGATGTGCTCAAAGCGTTGAGCAATAGAGCTCTTGCCCCAGTCAACGTGCTCTCACCGCAGACTTACTTGACTTTCTCCATGGCTGAGTCGGTGTCAATGAGGCCCAGTGTGCACGTCGTGATCGTTACGTTGCTGCTCTTCATGGCCAACTCGTGACTTAGAACCCCAAAGAAACCATTCAGGGCAAATTTGGTTGACGTGTACGCCGCCACAAAGGGACTGGTCATTTTACCTGATGGGGTATCAACAATAGCGAGTTAAAATAGTGATTCTAAATCAAATGTGGTACGAAATGTCTTTCGAAGGGCGGTTGCAAACCCACCTAAAATAGACGAAACAACCACGAGTGAGCCTTTACTTTGCTCAAGGGAGGGGAGAGCTTTCCATGCCATCTGAGCATAACTCAAGAAGTTGACCTTTTGTTGGGACAAAGAATCACATTTTTACCTAATTCAGCATACAGTGAATACTTGGCTCTCAAATGTCTCCGTTTTCAAACAAATCGGTTTTCGAACGAAAATTTCGAGGTTTTTTTTTTTTTTTGCTTCTGTTTTCAAACGAAAATCGGTACTCGAACGCCTGCGACAAAACCCGGAAATAACAACGTGCGCGACCTGACCATCTTATTTACGACGCGCGTTGTTATTGTGTACAACGCAGCCTCTGTACGCAGACGTGGGAAATATCGATTTTGTTTTCGAATAAATAGCTTCTTGGACCGCCTTCTGGAACAGATTGTGGTAGAGAACCGAGGTTGTACTGTATTTTGCAGTGCCGAGTATCATGGATTACTACCTTCATCAGCCATCCGAGGTGTTGTGTGTCTCCTTCCCACATGCTGAAAGGGCTTGATCCGATGTGGTTGAGAACGAGGTAGTCCAGACCTCCAAGCTGGTCCAGAGCGAAATCGACCACTCTATCCGGGTCCGAGTCGCTGCTCATGTCCGCCGCTATGTACACAGCCTTCTGAGCTCCCATGCTCAGGCACTTTTCCGCCACCTAGAGGCCACAGGATGACAGTTGCTATGTGAACTGCACCTTCAAGTGTCACTGTCATGGAATTCACGATTTTTAGTATGTTATTGATGAAACAATGGCAGCCGGAATGGACCCATCTGTTTTTTCACCACACAACATGATATTGACGCATTTGGCTTTCTGTCACTCCTGCCATGAAAATCCTCTCGAGGGATTTGTTTTCGAGAAGAAGCAGGAAGTGACGTTAGTAGCAGACGCGCACTCAAGCGATCTCGTCTGTTTCTACTAGTTTTACCTGCTGGAAGGTAACGCTTTGTTCCTTCGTGTTAGCCAAAATGGCGGCTCGTTGTATTGCTGGATGTTGTTCAAACACTCGGGTGGATGGATTTACCCTTCATAAGTTTGCAAGAGATCCAGTTCGTTGTGAAAAATGGATTGCACAGGTGCAAAGGACGAGAGCTTTGTGGTTTCCAAATGACAGGTCGGTGTGTATACTAAAAAAAAAACAATAGTTGGGGGTGGGGCGGGGCATAATCCTCTCAGAATGGAACAAAAGATCCGCGCACGTAAGTCAGGGGTGCTAATTGTGTCAATATACCCGTCAGCGCCGTGCATGGTGCACGGCTTTGGCCGGGCTGGGTCATACATACTGTCCAGGAGTCTGTTGTTAGTTAGAAAGTGATCCACATATCATCTAAATATGGCTCTAAACGATAGGGTCACTTCACTCGATTGTGAGATGTTCTCTTCTTTGAAAAGAGCTTCAGTGTCGCATAGTAAGTGGCACAGTGTGTTTTCAATGGCGAATGTCCCGGTGTGACGTTATAGACAGACGTTGTAGGCAATATGGCTACCACTTGGATGTCAAATGAGACTTCCGCAACTTTACGCATGGATGACGCGCTCTCCACTCATATTTATTTTTTCGTATGGACATCGAAGTGAATAATATTATATGTATTTTTCATTACAATATCTATTTTAGAATGTTTATAGGCTTGACACTTGACCTTTAAAAAAACAAATGTAAAATCTCTTTGACCAACCTGGTGTAAGACTTGTTCCCTCCTCGCTGTGATGACGATCTGGGAGCCGAACTTGGCAAAGTGATACGCCATTTGCTCACCGATACCAGTGCTGGCACCGGTCACCAAGACCCTGGCACCTCGGAGGATTTCTGCATGGAAATCAAATATCAAAATTCAAATCAAACTTCAGTACAGTTGAACATTTGTGCACGCTACCCTAAGAGCGCCCGAAAAAGCGGGTTTGGCCTTGGTTAGTACTTGGATGGGAGACCGCTTGGGAATACCAGGTGCTGGAAGCTTCTCTCCCTGCCTAAATGCAGAGGGGTTGCGTCAGGAAGGGCATCCGGTGTAAAAATGTGCCAAAAAAAATGTGCGTTCATCTGAGATGACACGCTGTGGTGACCCCAAACGGGACAAGCCGAAAGGCAAAGAAGAAGACATTTGTAAAGGCTCCCAAAATACCCATCACACATTTGAACACTTTTTTGGACTTGGGTTGCAGATGTTTGACGACATTTGAAACATTTTCTTTAATACTGGAGCACAGAGTAAGTGGCAAGACTCCCGAGAGGCTGCGTGCATGGCTGCTGTTTTGGTTAGCAACAATGTAATTGTCGTCTTTAATTGTTCTTTATCAAGTAAAGGACAGCGTGGCAAACAAGTGGTTTGTCTGACTCACATTTCTGAGTTTCAGGATTGAAATCATTTTGTTTTTTTAAAACAACACTTGGGAAAAAAATGCTAAAAACGAGAAGGAGAATGCAAGTAAAATCAGATGCGTTTCCTTTTTTTTTTTTTTCCACTGGATTCAAATCTGCGCCCCAGCATTCCCGGAGGTTTTGTGTAGTCTCTGCATGCTTGGATAGATTTTCACTGGGTACTCTGCCTTCCTCCCAAGTTCCATAAACAGGCAAGTTCGGCTGATTTGGTGAGGAATGTGTCTAAGGGTGCATTGCAACATTCCCGTTACACAAGGGCGAGTTGTGCCACCTGCGTTACGGCAATGACACAACCCCCCCGCAACCAGTCGTCCCGGGTAAAGGTCACGCAATTGGTTGTCGGTCACAAATATTGCGAGACTTCAGCCCACCGTGTGCATGACTGCGACCAAGGTCGCATGACAAAAGTCGATGATTATGAGGTGACATTTTTTGGCACCGACACGAGGTTTACAACTCAGCTGCTCTGGTTTCAATGCCAAAGGAAGTGCTGATAATAAGATGAATGTCCAATTGCTAGAACGCCCCGACTGATATTATCTACTCATTTGACACGTAACGGCACCTTCCGTGTGTAATCTCAAAGTGACTCATAAAAGATAAGTTGTTATTGTAGGGATATGTGATAGCTGACCGCAGAGAAGTGGTCATGGCAGCTTGAACGGATCGATCCCCTGTGTGGCACCCCTTGAAGGGTCCACATTTTTTTTTTTGTGGGTGGGGAGGAATCTTAATTATCAGTCTAGCAATGACTAATCAAATCCAACTTGCTCTATTTTCATGTGGTCTGGATCCAGCACAAAACTTAATTTTGCGAATTACGTGAAATAAGTCATGCTCTAAGTAAATCATGTATGGTCTGAGTCACAAGCATTTCAAATAATGCGTGATTACATGCTAATATTGTGCCTCTCTTGTCAAATTCTGCCAAATGGGTGAAAAAAACGCACTTAAAATTGTACAAAGGTCACACAGGGGGATGTAACTTTTTCTTAAAACACAGATATGCTGTTGAGTTTACAGTACTATGCTGTTTTCTTTTACCCAGAAAGAGGATGTACTGTAATTGGTGCTCGAGGGACCGAGCGGGTAACCACAATGGTACTTATTCTAGATAATTATACACTACAGAAAAAAATAACTAATTCAATCCTACAGTAACATTTGTCCTTTCTAATCAATGGGCCAGTTTGTAAATAATAAATATTTTTTTTAAAAATCATTAAACTGTACACCACAGCGAATGCAGCCCTATGGGGGCACAAACCAGTGCAATCTGTAGGCCGGTCCCAAGCCCGGATAAATGCAGAGGGTTGCGTCAGGAAGGGCATCCGGCGTAAAAACTGTGCCAAACAAATATGAGCGTTCATCTAAAGAATCCCATACCGGATCGGTCGTGGCCCGGGTTAACAACGCCCGCCCCCGGCACTGCTAACCTGCAGGGCGTCGGTGGAAATTCAGCTACTGTGGGTCGAAGACAAAGAAGAGGAGGAAACCGGATCCAGCGTCAGAAGAAAAAGAGGAATGCACAGAGCCTACAACTGAGTGTAGGGACTTTGAATGTTGGGACTATGACAGGAAAAGCACAGGAGTTGGTTGACATGATGATTAGGAGAAAGGTTGATATTCTGTGCATCCAAGAGAGCAGGTGGAAAGGTAGTAAGGCTAAAAGTTTGGGAGCAGGGTTTAAATTATTCTACCACGGAGTAGATGGGAAGAGAAATGGAGTAGGGGTTATTTTAAAGGAAGAGCTGGCTAAGAATGTCTTGGAGGTGAAAAGAGTATCAGATCGAGTGATGAGACTAAAATTTGAAATTGAGGGTGTTATGTATAATGTGGTTAGCGCTATGCACCACAGGTAGGATGTGACCTAGAGTTGAAAGAGAAATTCTGGAAGGAACTAGATGAAGTAGTTCTGAGCATCCCAGACAGCGAGAGAGTTGTGATTGGTGCAGATTGTAATGGACATATTGGTAAAGGAAACAGGGGCGATGAAGAAGTGATGGGTAAGTACGGCATCCAGGAAAGGAACTTTGAAGGGCAGATGGTGGTGGACTTTGCAAAAAGGATGGAGATGGCTGTAGTGAACACTTATTTCCAGAAGAGGGAGGAACATATAGTGACCTACAAGAGCGGAGGTAGAACCACGCAGGTAGATTATATTTTGTGCAGACGATGTAATCTGAAGGAGGTTACTGACTGTAAAGTAGTGGTAGGGGAGAGTGTAGCTCGACAGCATAGGATGGTAGTATGTAGGATGATTCTGGTGGTGGGTAGGAAGATTAAGAAGACAAAGGTAGAGCAGAGAACCATGTGGTGGAAGCTGAGAAAGGAAGAATGTTGTGCGGCCTTCCGGAAAGAGGTGAGACAGGCTCTCGATGGACAACCGAAGCTCCCGGAAGACTGGACGACGACAGCCAAGGTGATCAGAGAGACAGGCAGGAGAGTACTTGGTGTGTCATCTGGTAGGAAAGGGGAGAAGGAGACTTGGTGGTGGAACCCCATAATACAGGGAGTCATACAAGGAAAGAGATTAGCGAAGAAAAAGTGGGATACTGAGAGGACTGAGGAGAGGCGAAAGGAGTACATCGAGATGCGACGTAGGGCAAAGGTAGAGGTGGCAAAGGCTAAACAAGAGGCATATGAAGACATGTACACCAGGTTGGACACGAAAGAAGGAGAAAAGGACCTCTACAGGTTGGCCAGACAGAGGGATAGAGATGGGAAGGATGTGCAGAAGGTTAGGGTGATTAAGGATAGAGATGGAAATGTGTTGACTAGTGCCAGTAGTGTGCTAAATAGATGGAAAGAATACTTTGAGAAGTTGATGAATGAAGAAAATGAGAGAGAAGGAAGAGTTGAAGAGGCAAGAGTGAAGGACCAGGAAGTGGAAATGATTACTAAGGGGGAAGTCAGAAAGGCATTACAAAGGATGAAAAATGGAAGGCAGTTGGTCCTGATGACATACCGGTAGAGGTATGGAAGCAATTTGGAGAGATGGCTGTGGAGTTTTTGACCAACTTATTCAACAGAATACTAGCGGGCGAAAAGATGCCTGAAGAATGGAGGAAAAGTGTTCTAGTTCCCATTTTTAAGAACAAAGGGGATGTTCAGAGCTGTGGGAACTATAGAGGAATAAAGTTGATGAGCCACACAATGAAGTTATGGGAAAGAGTAGTGGAGGCTAGACTCAGGACAGAAGTAAGTATCTGCGAGCAACAGTATGGTTTCATGCCTAGAAAGAGTACCACAGATGCATTATTTGCCTTGAGGATGCTCGTGGAAAAGTACAGAGAAGGTCAGAAGGAGCTACATTGTGTCTTTGTGGATCTAGAGAAAGCCTATGACAGAGTACCAAGAGAGGAACTGTGGTACTGCATGCGTAAGTCTGGTGTGGCAGAGAAGTATGTTAAAATAGTACGGGACATGTATGATGGCAGCAGAACAATGGTGAGGTGTGCCTTAGGTGTGACAGAGGAATTTAAGGTGGAGGTGGGACTGCATCAGGGATCAGCTCTGAGCCCCTTCCTGTTTGCAGTGGTAATGGATAGGCTGACAGATGAGGTTAGACTGGAATCCCCTTGGACCATGATGTTCGCAGATGATATTGTCATATGCAGTGAAAGCAGGGAGCATGCAGAGGAACAATTGGAAAGATGGAGACATGCACTGGAAAGGAGAGGAATGAAGATTAGCCGAAGTAAAACAGAATATATGTGCGTGAATGAGAAAAGTGGAGGGGGAAGAGTGAGGCTACAGGGAGAAGAGATAGCGAGGGTGGACGACTTCAAATACTTTGGGGTGAAGAATACAGAGCAATGGAGAGTGTGGTCAGGAAGTGAAGAAACGGGTCCAAGCAGGTTGGAACGGCTGGCGAAAGGTGTCTGGTGTGTTATGTGACAGAAGAGTCTCTGCTAGGATGAAGGGCAAAGTTGACAAAACAGTGGTGAGGCCGGCCATGATGTACGGATTAGAGACGGTGGCACTGAAGAAACAACAGGAAGCTGAACTGGAGGTGGCAGAAATGAAGATGTTGAGGTTCTCGCTCGGAGTGACCAGGTTGGATAGGATTAGAAATGAGCTCATTAGAGGGACAGCCAAAGCTGGATGTTTTGGAGACAAGATTCGAGAGAGCAGACTTCGATGGTTTGGACATGTTCAAGGCGAGAGAGTGAGTATATTGGTAGAAGGATGCTGAGGATGGAGCTCCCAGGCAAAAGGGCGAGAGGAAGACCAAAGAGAAGGTTTATGGATGTGGTGAGGGAAGACATGAGGGCACTTGGGGTTAGAGAGGAAGATGCAGGAGATAGGCTAAGATGGCAAAAGATGACACGCTGTGGCGACCCCTAACGGGACAAGCCGAAAGGAAAAGAAGAAGAAACTGTACACCACAGCTAAAAATCGGCCATTTAAAAAATATATATTTATGATTATTTTATTTTTAATAGGTGATCATTTATATACATTCACAGAGAATATGTATATGCAGTACAGTGAAAAAGTATTAGCCCCCTTCCATAATGTATATCTTTGCATAGTTTCCCCCTTTAATGTTTAAGATCATCAAATAAATGTGAATATCAGACAAATATAACCCAAGTAAATTTCTAATTATGTTTTTAAATGATTTCATGTATTAACAAAACATTTTAATTGGAATTAAATATTCTATTACATAATAAAAATAGGCGGCACGGTGGTTCAGCTGGTAAAGCGTTAGCCTCACAGTTCTGAAGACCCGGGTTCGATCCGGCCCCGCCTGTGTGGAGTTTGCATGTTCTCGCCATGCCTGTGTGGGTTTTCTCCGGGCACTCCGGTTTCCTCCCACATCCCAAAAACGTGCAACATTAATTGGACACACCAAATTGCCCCTAGGTGTAATTGTGAGTGCGGCTGTTTGTCTCTATGTGCCCTGCAATTGGCTGGCAACCAGTTGAGGGTGTACCCCGCCTCCTGAGGATAAGCAGCAAAAAAAATGGATGAATGGATGAATAATATAGTTGACAGCTTTACCTAATACGGGATTGACTTGGCTGAAACATGAGCCGCACGGCTCGAATGTGAGTAGTAGCATGGTGGGAGTCAGCCTCCATATTGGCTATCAAAGAATCCTTACATTTCTGATTTGTATGCAATTTTCATATAAGAACACGACAACCATTAACCGGTATCAAGCGTGACATACTGCATTTTAGAAATCTCTGCTACTTGGGTGGAGTGAACTGGAACATAAACATTGTACGTGAAGATGCGTTAATTATGCTGCAAGCGTTTTCTAACGTTGCCAAGCATGAAAGCTTACGTTTGATAACGTTTTAGGTACAAAAAAATTAATGTACATTGCGGGTATCTGGCCGGCGCGAGCATGGCTTTGGTCTTTTGTAAAATTCACACTCCGTCATTTCCTTGACAAATGTTCAGTCTTCTCGCCCGGATTCAATATTGGGGCCGGTAAATTGTGAAATGAGACTTTGCCTCCCCCCCGCCAAAACTGTGTTTTTGCAGCCAGACACTGGACTGCCCGACTATCAAAGGCTGTTAAGAAAGTCATTGTCAAAAAAAAAATAAAGAGACAGACCACCATCCAACCACTTTCCAAGCCACTTATCCTCACAAGGGTTGCGGGAGTGCTGGAGCCTATCTTCGGACAAAAGGCAGACTACACCCAGAACTGGTCGCCAGTCAATTGTAGGGGCCCGTAATGTCAGGTGTGTGTTCTAAAATAGGTAACGTAATAAATGACGTGTGATTTCAAATAGAAAAAATATAACCCGCCCGATAATAATGAAATCAAGCAGTCTAAAAGAATAGTCATGACGAATATTAGTAATCGTTTCTTTTTCCAGTAACACAACTCAGGAGAGCCTCGCATCACTGTTTACAACATCCACTACTGCATCCCATTTCATGCTTTCTTGAAAGATTGACATTTGAATTACATAAAGTTCCAAATACACTATTTGCAATGTAGAGGTCATTTTAAACTTGACAACTCTGATAATGGCGTCCCATTAGTGATTAATCTAACACTAATTGCAACGATTAAAAGCCTGCACGACTCTTACGTGTATATGTATATACATATTTTTTTTTTTTAAGTTTTTTTGTTTTAAAATCGTGCAGAAGAGATCCATCTTACCCGCGTTGAACGTGGGCGCGTTCCATTTGACAGCGAGCAGAGCCACAGTCACACTTGTGAGCAGGACTTTGGTCAACGTTTTCATGTTGTAAAGTAATTATAGTATTGATTAATCGGAAAGTAAAGAGACCCGGTTTCCTAAATTCCTTTGCGTGAGAAGTGAACAGCAAATCCAGGGCTGTTCTTACGTGAGAACCTCCCCCTCTTGGCATGTGCATAAGAGGGTGTGTCGTGCGGTTCCATCAGATAATTGAACATTATGTGTATGACATTGCATTACTGAAATACTTTAAATCGGTTTAAAGAAGTCTAAAGGGGGAACAAATATTTAACTGCGCATTATTTTTTAATAACTTTCAAAAATGTTTTGCATTTTGATTTGAATTGTCATCGGCCCTCCCCAAAAATGCGACGTTACATATTTGCAAGCCAGCACTTGTTGGCAGGGTGCACATGGGAGGGAACGTTCACATCGCTCGGGGGTAAAAGATGGACCTGTGAACTTACGCTACTTTGGTTGTAAGAAATTAATAGAAAATTCCAAAAACTGAATGTGTGTTGTTTTCACTTGTAGAGCGGCGGTGGCCTCCATTCAAAGTGTGAATATTGTGCATGGATACGGAGCGAGAACTCGAACAACGCCCCCTTCCAGCAACATCGGACGACCCGAGGTGACGTAGAAGTCACGTGACCGGAATACGAGCATGTGAGCCTCGCGTCATTGGCATTCCCACGCGGGTTCCAGGCAGGACACGCCTTACTGCCACATGATTGGCTTGTGCGTCATCCCAACTATGTATCACATTTATTCGAAAAAAAAAAAGAACAAAAAAATTGGCATGGTTACGTTTTGGGAGGGCTAAAGTTAGGATTAGGATGGATGACGGTGAATGGGAAACATGATCGCTGCCAGTTAAACCACATCTTTTCCAGTCTGGAAGCAGTCGGGCCTGCGTAGAGAGCCAATCAGAGTGGAGCCGCGCGTGTCCAGGAGCCAGTAATATCGGAGTAGGGCGTGTTCTACCTGGAAATCACGTGGGAGTCCAAAATCGTGAGCGAATGCTCGAAAGACTTTTTTTTTTGCCTTAAAGATATAAGTTAATAATAAATTACGCCAATAAACTATTTGGATTACATTTTTTATACATTAACTTTTGTCATGGATCACGTTTGTGCCATCTAAATTTTCATCGTCCGGCTGTATAAATAGTGAGAGAAAAATACAAAAAAAGTTTATTCGTGAAATATTTTGAATGAACCTGTTTAAAGATGTGCTCTTGTTTGGTTAAAATGGAAAACAGAAAATGTAATAATTAAATATCAAACAAAGTACGTGGTGCCAGTTTGTGACTGTTTTTACGACACTTGTCGTAAATGACAACACTCGGTTTGAATGAACCTTTATTGATATTTCCATGGACAGACAGTGTGTCCTTCACTCCTGTCTATTTTAGTGCGGTTTTTGAACCAAGAATCGGCGTTGCTTTGAAAGGAAAGCTCTTTCGTGAACGATGGCCGCAAAAATTTTCCCTGTGATCAAGTAAGTGTTTTTGTTTTCTTGTGCGCAGTGTTTTATTGGCGTTTTAGAAGTCAGCTTGAGGGAGACTTGCAACTAAGCTAGCCACCAGTTTTTTTTTTTACAGTGGAAGCTAGCTGTCTTCCTGTCATAAGCTATCGAATGAATTAAGTCAGTACTATTAAACGTTTTATTACAATATGCTCTGCTTTTATTCGATTTTGCAACCTTCTCAACGTCTTATATGAATGAATTGGTAGCTACAAATAGTACAAAAACATTATCGAGGACACGTTCCAAGTAGCGCTCCATTTATTTGATTAGAAGTCTATCTTGATTTGCAGACTGGCCACGAAGGTGACCATCGCAGGGGGTGCGCTTTACGTCGCCTATGACTCCGGGCTCCTGGGCTCCAGCGAGCAGGGTTCCGAGGCCCTGGGGCGTGCCAGAGCAGCCATACCGCCCGCACTGGAGGAGTGGATCAAGTACTTTGGCCTGGAGGTACTAGAGCAAACCTTATATCAAGACACTGCACCTGCACAAGGGATAAGCGGTTTGCGACCGAATTTTGTGTCTACTTCGGCAACAGTTTCGTGCTCAATTCGGAACGAGCAGACGTAACTCATCAACATATGCTAATGCAGTATTTCATTTTTACGTACTGCTTATCCTAGACAAAGTCCAAGCATGAATCACAACATAATGGAAGCAAATACAGCTAATGCATGGAAGGCAATTATATTATTTGGGTGTAAGCACTAACTTTTCATTTGACAAGCCCTGACGTCAATATAGTGAACTGTCAAGAATGGTACACCTCAATTTTTCATCTTGACCATTGTTCACGTACAGAAACTCCAAACAACTTGACAGTTGTGATTTCTCTGATTTTAATTTTCCTATTACAGTGAGACCAGCTGAAAAGTTTGAAGTCAAGGCAAGCGCTACTATGATCGGTAACCATGTCTTACAGTGAGACTCGACCTTTTTGTCAATGTGTTGAAAGGTCCAACATCAAAATTAAACCTTTTTAAACCTGTCCTATTTTGGACATCAATGCCATTTCAGGCTTTTGTTTTAAAGTTGGCACTGGAGTGTAGTGGAGGAGTTTAATGAATCTTCGATGATGCTGGCTGACTAGGTTGCGGGCACTGCTGCAATTTAAACACTTGTGACTAACCTCAGAATCTACACAAACATATAAATATTAATGTCACTGGAGTTTGAATCTTTCTGACTTCTGTCTCAACAGGCTCAGCTTCCAACGCTACCCAAGGTTGAATTCTCTCCGGTGGAGGCCTGGAATTCTGGTAGGCCAAAAAAAAAATAACATTCTGTATATAAGATTATCAAAAAAAATGTAAATATTAGACATATAATCCAAGTAAATTTAAAATGCTGGATTTAAATTTAAATTTCATTTACCGTAATTTCCAGCCTACAAGCCGCGATTTTTTTTTTTTTTACACGCTTTCAACCCTGCGGTTTATGCGGTGATGCAGCCAATTTTTGCATTTTTTTCGAACGGCCGCAAGGGGGCACTCGAGTGGAAAAGGTAAGAATGAGACCGGTGGAATATATGTGCCGAGGAAATGACTTTTACTTACGCTGAGAGGACAGCAACGACGCATCCAGGAGGCAACAAAAGGACTCAGGACAACTTTTAAAGAACTACAGGCCTCCCTTACCTCAGTTAAGGTCAGTGTTCATGACGTAAGGACGGGACTGGGCAAAAATGGCATTCATAGCAGAGTTCCCAGTTGAAAACCACTACTGACCAAAAACAACATGAAGCACTCGTCTTACTTTTGCAGAAAAACATCGAAAGGATTCCTTAGACTTCTGGGAGAATATTAGACGCACTGACGAGGTGCGGCACCTCTGCGTCTTGTTACATCTGGCGTAAATGTACCATAGCATTTCACAAAAACAACAAACTTCAGACCGATGGTCAAACATGGAATGTGATGGTCTTGGGCTGTTTTACCCTCTCGGACCTGAACAGCTTGGTCTGTCTCATGTGACCTCAACTTGAAGCTCACTTGGGTTCTGTCAATTTCCGAATGGCTTGAAAAAAATAAAATAAAATAAAATGAGGTTTTGGAGTGGCCTAGTCAAAGTCTAGACTTGGCACGACCTTGAAAAGTCTATGCTCGAAAAGCCTCACTTTTATCTGATTTCAAACAATTCTGCAAGGAAAAGCGAGCCAAAATATCTCCACAAAGATGTGAGAGACACATTTCCAGTCAGAAAATGCTTGAGTTCACTTGGCTGCTGCTGAGGTTGGCCCAAGCAGTAACGACCGTTAGGGGGCCATCACTTTTTACACACGAGGCCAGGTAACTGAATACCGTAATTCTACCTAAAGAGCGGACCTGGTTCCAAGCCTCACCGAGTACATTTGGAAAGGAAATACCATTAGGTACATACATACGCTGCAGCAAGCGCCCACATTGAAACACGAGCTATTTACAAAGAAAGACTGTACGCAGGGCCCTTTAAAATAAAACTTACTGGTAAATATCACTGAGGCACGCCAGTAACACAGCTGCAACACACTAGCGAAGCGCTAACGGGGCCGGTAAAAGTCACTTCCTCGGCACATATATTCCACAGGTCTCTTTCTTACCTTTTCCGCTCAAACGGCCCCTTGCGGCCGTTAGAAAAAATGCACAAATTAGCTGCGTAAACCGCAGGGTTGAAAGCGTGCGAAAAAAGTCGCGGCTTGTTGGCCGGAAATTACGGTACATTTAGTTGTTGTTTTTTTTGATGACACAGTAAATGAAATCACCATTTAAAAACAGAATTTTAACTTCACTTGGGTTATAGTTGTCTAGTTGCATTTGAATGTTTATCTCGAGCATTAAAGCAGGGAGGTTATGTAAGAATATAAGAATTTGAGAAGACGGCATGTTTGGTTTACCTTAACGGGACAAGCCGAAAGGAAAAGATTTTTGTAATGTAACAACAATGAACAAAAGTGTGAAGTCAACCAGACAACAGAAAATGAAGATACTGGTGCGTAAATTTAGTAGTAAATTTGCATCAGCCATGACACGTTTCGGGATATCTTTTAAGGAGATATGTGGTACCACTGTTATGAATTTTTTTTCACCCAATATCTTTCAATATCTTTAGTTTCTGGTTGTTTTTGCATAAGCCAGTTTTCTAATCTACGTGTGCCTCTGTTGCAGGGGTGCGGTCGTCCATTTCAGCTCTGTCGGAGGCGCCGAGAAAAGCAAACGAATATTCCACTCGGGGCTTGCAGTACGTCAAAGACCTGGCCAAGTGAACACTAACACATCTGGGGACAGACGGATTATGGTTATTAAATGTCTATATCACTTTTCACTTGACTGACATGTCCTTAAATTTGTTGCCGATTGAGTACGGGTGGAGAATGTAAGCCAGGCAGGTCACTTATGCATAGCGATAACATTTGGCTTGGCCGTGTAAGTATAAACTAAAAATAATACCACAGAGGAATTATGTATAGTGTATATTTTTTTAAATGTCCACTAATGCTTCTAGTGTAATAATAACTTGGTCAATTGTTATATTGTGCATTAGAGGACGAAAATATCCCCTGATCAAAAAATGGTTCCCCGCCCACTTAGTTCACCAAGTTGTTCAATTGAAGGGATGTTGGTTGTACTATTGTACATAATGCTATAATATAAAGTTTTTAAATAAAGTGCTCAATTTCTCCTCAAATCATTTCCTTTTTGGTATGATATTTCGTTCCCATGCTTGTTTGGTTAAATGGAGACTCTCAATTGACTGTAGGTGCAAATGGTTGTGCGCCCTGTGATTGGCCAGCGACCAATCCGGCTGCGCGGCCTGTGATTGACCGGCGACCAATCCGGGGTGTACCCCACCTCTCAACTAAGTTTGGCTAGGCTACAGTGCTCCTGTGACCCAAATGACAATTGATTAAAACGCCGTGTGAGTGGCATGAATGAAGTAATTCATACAATTTGCCAGTTGCTCAATATACAGTATTTTGTTTCTTTACAACCTAATTTCAAAATGAATATATTAATTTAACACCTCTTGTCTGAAATTTTGTTTTACATTTTTTAATATTTAAAAAAAAAATCATTACATAGAAAGTTTTACATACATTTTGCTGCCATCGTGCAGTGGAATTTAGAGGGGAAATATATTTAATTTTGGGAAAAAGGCTGTAATGTGGAAAAAGTGAACCTTTTAATACTTTAGACACTGTAGATAAATCAGCACCATTTTACAAATTCAGCATTTGCAAAGTTATTTCTCACAGATTAATTTAATATTCTAGCATTAGCCAAATTAAAATCTATACAGTCTGTAATGTTGTTCAAGGTATTTTATAATAAGTGGCTAATTTGGCTGGTGAGTGTCTTATTTTTAGGGAGTGAATGATCCTCACATTGGTCTTGTATGGTGAGTCTATAGAAGTAAATAAATGCCACCAGAATTTGAATTAAGCGATCATATTTTCAATAGTTTGATTTCAGTGTAACTTTTCAATGTTAACAATTCAACTCACCACAATTCACTGTCTGAAATTCCACCGGCTACAATTCGCAGTTACACTTTCTTAGTATGTGACGTCACGTGACTAAGAAAGCGTAACAGCGATTGGCTGGCTGTTCAACTTTTGACCTGAAGTAACCCTGCCTGGTGGTGAATTTCAGACAGCGAATTGTGGCCAGTTAAATTGTTAGTATTGAAAAATTACACTGAAATGCATCCATCCACCCATTTTCTTTGCCGCTTATCCTCACAATACAACTATTGAAAATATGATCACTTCACATTTCACATTCAAATCCTGTTTTCCGTGGCATTTCAAATTCAAATCCTGGTGGCACTTATTTCCTTCCATACGAGTCTCACACGATTAAAACAGGTTTTGCAACCACTCCCTGTGCCACAAGGATTATCTGGATTTGTTTTTCAATATGTACAAGAACAAAGAATCATAAAGTTGTGCTCTTCGAAAATAAGCTGAAAGGTGGAGGAAATTAAGTGCAAAGATAAATTTGAGTCACAATTTTTTAAATGTTTTGTTTAAATTAGATTTTATATTTTTTTTTCAATGCCACATTTAAAATTTTTTTTTGAGCAATTGGAGTTTAAATGATTCATCTGAGGTTTTTTTTAAGAAGAGTTCGGTGAACTACTGAGAAATCACAACTACAACCGGAATTGGTTTGAGCTACCTGTTTATTGTTTGGTTGAAATATTCACAACAATTTCACACAACTTGTACGCATTTAAATACTGAAAGTGCTGCAATGTTGTTTTTTTTTTTATTATTTAAACCATCATGCCTGTAAATGAAGCGTTATTATTGCCCAGAGGCAGAAAAACTAATCTAAACATGTAAACGTCGTACAATAAAGTGCTCTTGACAATATCAACAGATTATACAACCACTCTGGATTTTTGTATTTAAAGTTTTTCAAACTGCATTTTTATTTTTTTTTTTCCGTGACTGCCATACACAAGCACCGGGACACACTTGACTGCAAGCTTGTTCGAACGTTGCCTATTGAGAAGACGCTTGAACCAACAGAACTTAAAAAGCCTTTATACGCGGTGGGGGGGGACCTTTTATGCTTTTTTGGGGGCGGAGGGGTTAAGCATTCGTCTGAGGTTGGATTTGTTTTAGTATGCGGTTCGTGTACCCCTGTTCTGAGATATGTACATTATTGAGGGAAAAAAAAATTGTGAGCCTGAAGGCACTTGATGATTCTTTTTTTTTTTTTTTGGTGGCGTCATTGGGATGCAAGCAAATGTCATCCTTTTTAAGCTTTACAAAGAATACTCTATGTTTAAAGGAGCAGATACCCTGCGATAATGACCGATTTCTTAACATAGCCAAATGGAGGCTAATGACTAAATCTCTGGTAAAGCACTTGTGCGATATTCCATCCGTCCCGACTTTTAAGTATGTAGAAATTCCGCAAATAATGGATTTAACTCCGTTTGTGCACTTAATGCCAAAGCGGAGTGGGCGTGCATCCCAACTTTGCGCGTCGGGCAAACTCAAATACGGCCTTTTACGCTTGGGAATGCGGACGCGACGAGTTAAGAGTTGGCCGCTACAGTTGTGCTGTGCAAACGTACAAAGAAAGGAACAAACCAAAGCTTACATGAATTACGAAGCGTCAACTAGTCTGCGATGGCTTTAAATAAGAACTTATGAGGATGGATGAGGGAAGGGAGCACGTCTCTCTCTCTCTCCCTTTAGGTGGTTTTCACCAGGTCGTAGACGTGGATGTGAAAGTCATCATCGTATTTGATATAGTAGACGGAGGGCTTGGCGGGGACCTGGTAGATGACCAGGCCGGTCCTCTTCACACCTTTGTCGGTCACGTACTCCACCTGTTTGCCCACCAGGCTCTCAGTCTCTTCCCCGGGCTTCCTGTCGGCGGGCAGCAGGTGCTTGTTTTCTGAACAAAATGGAGATGGAGATTTTTTTTTAAAGTACACTGCTGTGAAAAAGTGTTCTCCCATTCCAGTTTTCTTTGCATCTAAACATATCCATCCATTTTCTGGGCCGCTTATCCTCACAAGGGTTGTGGGCGTCCCGGAGCCTATCCCAGCTATAGTCAGGGTAGTCCCTGAACTGGTTGTGAGCCAATCGCAGGGGACATAGAGACAAAACAGCCGCACTCCAATTACAATCCGTTCCAGAAGGCCGGTTGAAAACCGAAGCGCATTTTCCCATTACAATGAATGGAAGATGAAAAAATGTGTTCCAAGCCTAAAAGTTTTTTTTAAGCGATTTTTTTAAAATTTGTCTTTTCCTGATAATGAACTGCATACTTGTATAGTTTAAATACTTTATATAATTAAATAATTGAATATATTTATTTTTTGCTTAAAATGTATGCTTTAGCCTAGTAGAGTATCCCAGGCTGGGAGTCCATTGGCGTATCTGTAGTGACTCGGCCCCCAGCGTTTTGTTATTAAAAGTGCAGAATGACTTTAAACAAGAAATAATGGGGGGGGAATTGTTTTTTATTTTTACAGAAAGTACGTAACGTACAAAAAAATTTAACTTGCAACTAGAGGTAGGGTTAATGGAACAAAAGAAAAAAGCAATGCAAAGCAACTGTTTCAAATGTCTTCGGTGGGGGTGACTCGCCCCTTTTTAACAAAAAGAGAATCTAATATAGACGGTTTTTGCCGTCTTTTGAGCACCTTCGTGAAATGGCTCATAACATCATCATTGAAATTTTGCATTGCTCTGCAACATTCAGCTTTTCTCACTTCCTGTAGATGTTAAGCACGTGTCTTAATACTTTTGCCTAACGAAAGAGCAGATATTTCATGCTCATTCATAATGGTGGTGACTCATAAGGAATGCGTGTCAAATCTTAGCGGTTAAATAATGTCGTAAAAATAATTAGTCTTGACACACTTTCCAATGGCGAGCCCGGAGACAGTTAAAAAATGGCTGTTCGGTCCACGCCGATACATACCCGCTTCGGGCAGAATCCTGAGGTCCCCATCGGCGTAGTCGTCCCACAGTTGGTACATATAAAGAACTGGGTCCTTCTCGTAGGTGATATAATACCAGTTGGTCATGATTGGCGCTCTGGAAAGCACCATCCCTCGCCACTCGTTCTTCTCGCCGTCTTCCTTTTCAAAGAGATGCTCCACGGCTTTGCCGACGAGCTCCTCAGCCCCGGTGGGTATCTTGAGCCTGTTGTTTACTGTGCACAATGATGCAATGGATGAATCCCCACCCAAAATTACACACAATTTGAGGTAAAACCACTCTTGCACCCCAAATTCCAAGGATAAACTTTAAAGCAGGGGTGCCCAGACTTTTTTTTTATCCCAAGATCTACTTTTCAAGCAGCCAGCAAATCTTGTCCAGTTTGACCACTTTTTCTTCGATTATTCACATACTCTGACAGTCCTTGCATCTTAAAACAACAGCATTTCTTTTTTAACTTTCTCCATTAATATCGAAAGTAAACATATGAAGCATGTCGAGCTCGTCTTTGCTCTACGTTGCTCAGAATGTGTTTTCTAAGCATCCAGTTATGATACATATTTCCACCAAGTTTCAGGTAGTTCAGTGAAATTGGTGTCAAGGGCTTATTTTTACTAACTTGTTGATTGCAAACCTATAAAATACACATTTTAGTTAGTTTTCAGGGACAATGCGCATTGAGCTCCTGAAAAAGTTGTCGTATTCTTATTGGGGCTAATTTTGGTCAATTCTCTAGAAGGAGTTTGTTATAGTATGATCCCTGGAATTTCCCCATAATAACCACTTGAAACAAAAAAAAATGACTTCTTGTTCAATTTCAGGCAGGCATTTATCCCTGACATTTTCATAAGTCCTATGATGCTAGATATGACCACCCAATTAATATCATGGTTGATTATTTTTTTCTCAACTTTTCACTGATTGGGGTGACCAAGGGTGTTTTGAGTGGTTGTGTTCATCGGGATAAAAATTGGTGCCTTTCAGGCATGCTCACGCCCCTTAAAGGGCATTCATTCATCATAAGAATCATAAAGGACACATTTTCATGGACATACCGACACTTTCCGAGAGGACCTGCAGGTTAGAGACGCGCTCGTCCTTGAACAGCTCGATGCCGTAGACGCAGTCAAAGCCGTCGTACTTGACCATGAAGAGCGACGGATTGACGCCGAGTCGGTCCAGCACGGTCCCTTTCCACTTGCTCTGGTTGCCCTTCTCGCGCCAGTTGTGCTGAATGCGCACACCCAGGATGCAGTTGGGGTCAGGGCTCCCAGCGTCGCTCAACTCCCCGATGCTTCGCTTCCTGCCAAGTGAAATTGAGTCATTGCCCTCGGAGGGTAGCGTCTGACTTGGGCCATTGAAGGTACATGCTGTACATCTGCGGAGTTATCGTTCTGAAATATGACCCTTAAGGAACTGTGGTGTAACCACAATAAAACAGACCGGTTAAAACGGACACTGGAACAAACGTACCGTCATGATGGAACAATGTGTCCATTTGGCGTTTACAAAATGTTTGTTCCAGAATTGGCTGTTGTCATTTACTCGATCTATGGCGCAATGTTGGCAGATAATGGGACTGACTTATTTCCAGGTCACAGATATTCATGACTAGATACATTTACAATGCCTTGTGGGGCATTGACATGGTGCCCACGGTATAATGGTTCTATCTTGTATATTCTACATAGAGCACACACGTGCGTGGGTGGCAACTGTGGAATTCATAACAAGTCTGTAACCTGCTATTTTTGGTCCAGTAACAGTTTTTTTTTTTTTTTTGTCAAGCCATTCGCCTTTGGCAACAGGTTCGGATCCAAGAAGCACACAAATTCCTGCGGCTCACGAAAGTGACTCCCTGTAAGTACTGTATGTCAACGATGTCACCCGCACTATGCATTTTCATGCTTTCTAAAAATAATTACAATAACTTTATACAGTAATCAGCATTTTAGGCCACAAAAAAGCAAATTAGTACTGTACTGTAATATGGGTGCATATGGGCTGATAACAGTGCTTCAATGTAACAATCGACAATCCAATCTATAAGGTTTCACTGGATTTCATTTATGCTGCAATGGCACACATAATATGAGCATTATAAGATTTTACAATGATGATAGAGGAGATTGTGAGTTCCCAATGTATGATAAATACATCAGCTTCAATAACTTCTGAAATGTTGCAAAATGGTCAGGAATTTGTGAAACAATTGCGACAAACAAATTGGTGCAAACAATGTGTACCACAAATTTAAGAATAAGCATTCCAAATGAAAGATGGAACCATGAATCTTCCCAGTTAAAGTAGGTTTTACACTGTGACGCTTATCCACTGTATGTTTAAATAAAGAAATGAAATAAAACAAAACAAGGCAGCACAGTGAGGCAGCTGTAGAGCATTGGCCTCACAGTCCTGAGGAATCCCGGCCCGCGCCCGTGGGAAGTTTGCATGTTGCCCCATTCCTGCGTGGGTTTCCTCTGGATACTCCGGTCTCCTCCCACGTCCCAAAAACACGCAGTAATTGGAGACTTGAAATTTCCCTTCGCTGTGATTGTGAGTGCAACTGTTGTCTGTCTCCATGTGCTCTGCGATTGGCTGGCAACCAGTTCAGGGTGTCCCCTGCCAGCTGGGATTGGCTGCAGCACTCCCGCGATCCTCATGAGGATAAGCGGCTCAGAAAATGGATGAATGGAATATAAAACCACGTGTGACTTTTCAAACATTCTGCATATTTATTTCCAAGAAATAAGCAAGTCAAGGATTCTTCAGGGTTTTTTGGGTGGCTCTGTGTTCAGCTATAATAGATCCTCCCCAGCATTAAGCAGCAGGAGTATCTCCTCTCCACATTCAGAACCAAAACAAGAACCATCTGTACGAAGCTGACCTTTATACACAGCAGAAAGTGGCCCAAACTGTCATTCTGAGGTTTGGTAGAAAATGAAGTGAGCAATGAGAACACATTTTATAATCTTCTCTTCTCCTGGCTTGCCACCCAGTGTAGAGAGTCAGTAGTACAATACAGCCGAAGGAAACGGCTGTTTCCAAATTTTGCATATGCCTTTGGTTGCTCAAAAAATAGGTAGCAGGCCACAAAATCCCGTAGTTTGATTATGTGTCAGAAGATGTGTTAAAGCGGAAGGCCACTCATTGAAAATAATGTATCAGATGGGTCATGTCATTGGTACCGTAACTTTAAAATAAAGATTTATCAGATATTATTTTAGGTTGTTTAGATCGGCAATTTGGAATGTTCCCGGTTGATGACATTTTGGCAAGTCACATGATTTCACAATCACATGAGCTGGGTGATGAGGATAAATCCGAGAATTGTGTGTGATTCGTGAAATTGGCAGCGCCCTTGAAAATTCGTCATTGTCGATAAAAATCTTCTCAAAACACTATTAAATGAGAGAGGATTTAAAATCACATTGTCAAAATAGGGTACGTATTACATGACCCATTGATACACTGTTAATGCAAAGCACTGGATTTCCCCTTTATGTTTCTGAGCGTTCCGAAGTATATAACACGCATTTGGGGCGCATTTCCAAACGTTTGGGTTTAAAATGTTGTTGGAGTGTATCCTTTAGTGTTTCGGAGTGCCGGCGCGCAGTCCTGACGCCCGACAGGACCACATATTAAGGCATAAGTGACATTCAATATGGCGGACACACCAACGTATTCTTTCCACTGATCTCAAAACGAAAGACAGGATAGCTCATTGGCCACCAAAGTCTGCGTCCGCCATCTTGATACTCCCAAAAAAAAACCATGCCGACCTGTGCGAAAACATTCTACAGGTAAGTGAGAAAGATTTACTTTCACAATGTTAACGTTTGTTTGTAAAGGGCTTTTTTGAAATTTTCTGATGAGCTTAGGTCACTCGAACAAAGTTTTGTTTACGGTTGTTCACTCTTTACCTTTACAGCCCAATCCCAATGGTTTTTAGCAAAAAAGCGATGTAACTATTTCCCCAAACTTCATCAGTGGATAAGCAGGAAAACACATTTTCTGACATTTCTGATGAATTTCATAATACAGCACTCTACAAATTGAATTCGATTTTCAAATGCAAGGAAACAATTTTAAATTTTCTGTCTGAAATGGGATGTCGCAGAAACAACAAATGAACAATGCGTTTAGCATGTTTTTTTCCCCATTGAGAGTCCTTATTTGCAAAAATATAGCTAACTGATCGACTTAAAATGTAATGTTTTTATGACGGAAAAAAAAGCTTAGTTTTTACTGTTATGATGATAGTGATTCACAGCGTATTTTGGGAAAAGTTAACAACACAGAAATCTGGCCCTAGGTAACATGCAAGGTTTTTTTTTTGGTAGTCACCATGTTTTATGTCTTTAATTCGCATTTAGCCTTTTTTGGCTTACCAAGTCGAATTAAACATCCTTCACGTTACCAGAACTGAAAAAAAAAAGTCAAGCTCACAAGACCAGTTTTAATTCTACATGCCAAACTTTGAAAAAAAAAGTCCACCATAATCCAATCTGTAAACTATGTCTTCCACGCGTTTTGGGAGTACCAAGACAGCGGCCAACTGGCTTCAACCAATCGACATACCCCTCGATCGATATGCGCGATCCAGGCTTTTTTAGATCAGTGATTCCTTCCCACGTCGTTCGTAAATTCCCCCAAAAACGGGGAACACTCTTGCCTCCCTGAACTCTGCACTCCCAGAGCAGTGAGGACGTCAGATTGAATTTCCAAATATCCGCTCGATGCATCAATCTTACTATGAACATACCTGCCTCTTTTCTTTGACATGCCTCCACAAATTCGAAGGTTACCGGCTGAAAGGAAAAGAGAACATTCTTTTAGTTGCGCAGTGGGCGAGCGGAATGAAACATTTCCCAAAACATCTCGAGCGAATTGCGCCAACGACTGACGTCATCGCCGTGCGCGGAGATCGACGGCTGCCCTCGGCCAATGGCGTCGCGTCACCCGGAACCACTTCCCGTGTATTTACGTCGCTTGCAATGGAAGCGATTATGTGTGTACGTGTGGGCGCCACCGAATTGCCACGGCTAACTAGCAGTTAGCTCGGCGCGAACGAGCACTTCGGAACTGACGAGACCGTGTTCGTTCCGCCAGCCGTGTCGAACCGACATCTCGTGCTGGCAAAAATGACACACAAATAAGAAGTACGTCCAAAATGTGACGAGACGAAGGCCATAGGCGACTCCGACACACCTGTGCTGGCTTACATCCAACATACTGTATAAGGTCATAGTTGAATTGTGTAATGTCATGTTACCAGTTTCCCCTCGCTTGTCCGAGCGCCACCTCAATGCAGACGTTCCAGGGAGGTAAGGGGCGGTGAGAAGCTACATCCGCCCCTTTCCAAGTTCCACTGACAGCCGAAAATCACACACTGACTGGGCGCCGAGTCGCCGACAGGCTTTGCGTCTGCCTTCACCTGCACGCTGACTTCATTTCGGTTCTGTTCCGTCTGTCAAAGAAAATGTTGCTCCGCACGGAACCCGACTCGGTGAAATCTCGCGAAAGGCGACGTGAAAAGGACTGTGTTTCCCAGCATGCCCTTCGGCCACTACCAACCAGAGAAGACGTGGACAGAAGCGCTATGGACGCTGGGCAATGTAGGCGGACAAGTTCTGCGAGCCAGCTCGGCAGTCAGGGTAGGCAGTAATTTACATTTTCATATGGGAAAATTGTGTAAACTTTGGATGTACAGTATAAAAATCAATAATTAGTGTGATTTTAAAATTATCTACTAATTTAATTTACATATGTATGTGCTATGAGTGAGTTCATGCAAACCTGTTTGCGCAAGTAAAAAAAGAAATAAAAAACATGGGAAAGAAAAAAATAGGTACTAAGTCGTCAAATCGAGATATTAAGTCTCGGCTATGAGATACTGTGTTGAATCACAGTTGCAATATAGTAAGTACAGTATTATTTTTACCTTTGGTTTTGTTTTCCTACATTTTGTACATTTTTTGTTGGCAGAAACAGTATAGTATGATTTTTTTTCTTTTAAAGTTCCCCATTTGTAAACAATTTTCACCCAACATAATAATGTATTTATAGTTATGTTTTTGACATAAGAAATTAATATGGTAGAATTTCACTTTGAATGTGGGTACTTCTTGGCCTTTTTGTCAGCGTATGTTCATCCCGTTTCATATAGCAACTGTTTATGTACGCGAGTTTCCTCTTCAATGTGGGCAGCACAATCAATCGGCGTGTTACAAAGAGGTCCTGTAAGATTAGCTTCATTCAGTGCGCGAGAAAAGGTAATACGGCATCACAACACGCCTGCTCGCAATGTGTTGCGACTGGCCGACAAGGACACGGTTGTGCTGGAGCAACCATTCTTTCTAGGAGTGAGTGAAGGCATGGTACAGATGGCTTTAAAAGTACGTTAGACTCGACAGCGATTGACTTAAAGCCCAAGTGTCATGCTCATATACATTCTGATATAGATATTGTCATGAAAAATACATGTAACATTATTCATTTCAATGTCTATAAGAAAAAGTAAATATGAGCGGAGAGCGTGTCATCCATGCGCAAATTTGCGGAAATTTCATTTGACATTCAAGTAGCAGCCATATTGGCTGCATCTTCTGTCCGTGATGTCACACTGGGACATTCGCCTTTGAAAACACGCTTTGCCACCGACTATGGGAGACGAACACACCCCTCCTGACACGGAAGCTCTTCTTGAAGAAGAGAACATCTCACAACCGAGTGAAGCGACCGTGGCAATATTACCTGATCGTTCGAGCCATACTTAGATGATATGCAGATCACAGCCAAACCACCTCCGCGGCGGACAACGGCGGCCCCGAGTGACGACGACGACGACGCCCGCAAGCGATGACAATGCCCTGGCCAAACCGCCTCCCCGTCCGATACAAAATATCCTCTGGGTCAGTGGTTCAAAAATTTCTACTATATGTGGACCTGTTGATCATGTTCCGCTGCAACAGTTAACCATCAGTAACTGAGATTAAAAAGGTTTGTTTGCAGTTAGTACCTCTGTAATAATGGTTTCATCTTCAAAACAAATTTACCAAAGCTTCCTCTGAAATGAGCAGTGGTTTTTATTTGTTACAATTGTAAAGCAAGCAAATAATAAAAAAAAGTCAAAGAAACTTCTGGAATTGTCATTTTCAATTTTGCTTTGTCTTACCCGCCTATGAAAAAGTAAATTAATCGGGACAATGGACCATCTGAAATGCACCGAATGAGTACAAAATACCGTCACAAAATTTAGATATAAGTGATTATCACGCCTTGACAAACTCAGCACTAACACATCAGTTGTGTAACTGGGCACTCTGGTGTCACGCAGCTCAATGGTCATTTGTTCAATTCCTATCCAACTCCCTGGATATCCAGTCGATGAAGGATGAGACACGAGTGTAGACGTCGGGGGTTCTGGGGTTCCCGCAGCGTCGCCCCGAGAAGGACACGACGCCTGCCGTCTCGCCGTCGCAGATCAATGGACCGCCTGAATCACCCTTAACATGTCACACAAAAACACACAACTAGGAGATTCATACAAGAATGTGACTGAATAAACTTTATTTCAGTTTGTGGTATTTTCATTTTTTTGACTTGTAGATGAAGTTCGTATGAGTTTTTCCGGCTGGGGTGGCTATTGCAGCGACCACTCAAATGATGGACAGTAAAACCCTGGCAACGTGCGAATCGTCTCTCACAAGCTTGTCTACTACCATTTTATTCATTAGCACGTAAGTAAATCTATTACTGAGAAAAAACGGTGCGTGAGTAGCTAGTGTTGGCCACCAGCCTGACAACTTGCTGCCTTGACAGCGAACAGCAGCGCGATGGAAGATTCTAGGAGAGGTCTGACAGGAAGATGAGAGACTAGCAGAAAGAAAGTTGGTAAACATCTCAAGGTGATCCAAAGAAAGGTCGAGAGCCCGATAGAGCTTGTGCACTTTTGCGTCACCATTTTTGCCGCTCCATATTGCCGATCTAACAGAGCTGCTCCACATTGAACGGGTGGGGTATTTACAATACCCGAGACCTGTTGTGCTGTTGGTTATCACAACAGACGAGACCGATATTCAAAGAGATTATTCTATGGAATACCAGCTGAAAAGACCAGAAAAGATCGATGGATTTGAGCAATTAAACATGATGGGTGGTGCCCAAGCAAAATGCACACACGCCTGTGTAGCGATCGCTTCATTTCAGGTAGGAATTATTCTTCTCAATCTCAAATTCCCACAAATTATATATAATGCCAAATTGGCTCATTTGAGAACAATGAGTGTTCAAAAAAAAAAAATTCTGTCGCAGAGGTTTCCGGAGGTTACGTGTGGGCGCAATCGGTTCCGTGTACGCTCCATGGAGACGACTCGGTCCTCTTTTTTTTTTTTTTTTTTTTTTCAATCATCGTTAATGAATGAGAGTTTGTGTAAAACCAAGGGTAATTTACTTAAATATTAGTATTTGTATTGAGTACTAGCTGAAAAGACAGATGGATTACGGCAAAGGTTAACGTGTCGCCGAACGCACTTCCGCGTTCACAAGCCGTCAAAACCGTCACTACGTGGGATTTATTCCTGATGAGAACAGATCCAGCAACGAAGTATTTGTATGCGTCCAGACTTTTCTACGCTTTCAAACTTTTCCGTGTAAATCTCGACGACTTACTCACCAGTTCCATGTGTATATACAGTTGTCCAAGACAAGTGTAAGCGAATTAACAGTCCAATTTCTTGTTGGCGAAAACATTGATTTCACCATTAAATATGGGTCATCTGTGCCGTATCTAATTTTTTTAAATCTAATTTTTGTTTATTTTCACCTTCTAAATGTCTTACGGTAACGGACAAGACTCGGGGCGTCGTCCTACAAGACATATTTCCGTGTCATCTCCAACCGATTTAGCATTGAGCAATGCTTAGCTTGACCGGGAATATGGCGAGGTAAACAAAAATCACGTGATTTTATGACATAGGTGCACAAGCTCTATAAAGAGTGGAAGGTAATAGCATATCCGCTGGTAACGGCTAGCTGTTCAATGTAATGTACATTAAGTCCCCAACTAAAGAAAATGTATTTTACGAGAAGAAGAAGAATGCAAGAATTGAAAGAGTTTACAATATGTTTAAAAAAAAAAAGTAGCATCTATGTGTCACGGAGACAAGAAAGTAGTAACATGTCTGATTGGAAATCAGGAGCTAATTAGTAGCAGTGACACACTGGCGTCCTCACACTTGTGTGCATTTTTTTCAAAGTCAAACGATTTGTATGTGGCCAGGCTGCCATCTTTGTGGAATTTTTAAGAAAACATGGAATGTGCATTTCAAATGCCTCAAAAAAAATCCTCCACACGTCTGCTGCACATACTGCTCTTCTCTGGAATAATGTTTCATTTGAGCTTTTTCATTTTTTAGCATCGGTGATGTCATTTGAGAGGTCACAGTGATTTTGACATGGCCCCTTGGTGACCCCCTCTGAATTCTGGCCTGCACAAGCTTCTTGGCAAATATTTTTGATTGAAACTTATCAGTCAATCGGAGAAAGTTTTCCCCCAAGTAGTAGATGACGTGAGAAGGTTGAGGTGAAGTGTACAAAAATAATGAAGCGACTACTGTTCTACTGTAATTTGAAGGTGGTATGTGAGCAAAATTTCTGTAAGCAACAACAGATGGAAAATTTCCCTAAAAGGGTTTATTACTTTTCTGCGTAACCTCTGATTTTCCAAATTGTTTGTGCTTGTGCTCAGGTAGACGTTCCAACCACGCATTTTGGCAGACCGCTTTTCTGGGCAGATTTTGTCATTTCCTACTATAGGCAATTTATTTTTAAGGGTAATGTAAGATGAGTGAAATGATAGTGTTTTGGGATCATAGTTTAGGGCAGGGGTGCCCAAACTTTTTTTTTTTTACCCCAAGATCCACTTTTCAAGCAGCCGGCTTCACGATCTACGATTAAAACTGCCTCGGCGATCGACTGGTCGATTGGGATCGACAAATTGAGCAGCCCTGGTTTAGAGTATATTTGGGGGTTTAATCTATCAATATTGGCCATTACACTTTTGCGGCATTTTTCCATACTTGTATATTTTTACTATTCACCTGGGGACTCGGTACCTCGACTAGTGAGGGTTCACTGTGGTGCGAATGTGTTCATGTGCCTGTCATGAGAATAACCCTGTTGGCTAACTTTAATCTGCACATCCAACCACATTTGCTTTATAGTCTTGGTTCAGTGCGGTCAAGATCTTACCGAGCAGAAGCCTTGAAAGACGCGTGACGCAGAGGCGCACACCATGGTCCTCCGGATGGGGACTGCCCCCCATCGTCGGCGACACGTGCGCTGCGGCAGCACAGTGACATTGAGCTCCTGAAGAGTGCTGGCCAAGGTTCTGTTATCACCGATGTCCCCCCAGCCGGCCGTGATGCACCCTTCGCGGTTTTCCGCACGCTCTCTTTTGGGAACGATCAGCTGCACCGCCTCAGTCAGGATGGCGCTGCCGTTGAGCTGACGGGAATCAAATATGTGTGAACTCGTCAAGGGAGAATACTCCTTTGTTGTCTTTTGCACATTCCGTGGCTTTTTGTGGCACAAAAAGATGCAGCGGGATTCAACTCATTCACCTTTAGAAGCATAATGTCGTTTTCAAAGTTGGTGTAGCCGGGATGTGGGATTTCTCTGGTAGCGGTGAACACCTGCTTGGTGGACTCATCCCCTGTCAGGGAGTTTACTCCCAGCACCACCGTGAGAGCACTGTAAAAGGACACAATCCAGATTGCAGACAGAGTCGAGATTCTTAGCAGACAACCTCAAAATAAAAGTGACCACTGGTGGTGAAAATCTACACATTTTCTTTTGCCCTGCCCTAGTGGTAGGTCTGGTACACCCTGGACTTTTTGCCGGTCAATCACGGAGCACAAATAGACAAACAAAACATTGACACTTAGACCTGAGGAAGACCTGGAGAAAACCCATAGACCCACAAGGAGGACATGGAAGCTTTACACAGGAAGTCCCAAATACGAGCTTCATCGAAAATGTAAAGCACAATGTTGAATGGAAGAATAAAAGCATTATGCAAGTCAGGCGGGCATATCAGAAGCTGGAAAATCTTCGCCCTCGTCAAGTGCAACTTAACATTCATCCATCGTTCGAGATCACAGGGCTCAAACTCAAGGCACAGGGGCCAGATCTGGCCCGCAACATCATTTTACGTGGCCCGCAAAGGCAAATCCAGTGTGTCAACTTCCCTAATTCTTGTGAAAATCTGTACTAAAATTTCAAATTGTCATTTAACTAACGACGAGCTATTACAAGCACTTTTGTGTTACATTAGATTGCACTAAGACGTCATGGTTTGAAATCATGTATGGCACGGAAGGGTCCCTTGCTTCCACCAGCAAATGTCAAGGCCCATCTTAAATTTGCCAATGACCATTTGGATGATACAGAAGATTTATGGGAGAAAGTTTTGTGGTCAGATGAGACCAACATGGAACATTCTGGTTATAATTCCACTAACCGTGTTTGGAGGAAGATGAATGATGAGTTCCATCCCAAGAACACCATCCTTACTGTGAAGCATGGTCATGGTAGCATCGTGCTTTGGGGGTGTTTTTCTGCACAGGACGACTGCACTGTATTAAGGAGAGGATGACCGCAGCCATGTATTGTGAGATTTTGGGGAACAACCTCTTTCCCTCAGTCAGAGCATTGAAGATGGGTCGTGGCTGGGTCTTTCAACACGACAATGATCCGAAGCGCACAGCCAGGAAAACCGTAAGAAGCATATCAAGGTTCTGGCGTGGCCTAGCCAGTCTCCAGACCTAAACCCAATAGAAAATCTTTGGAGGGAGTTGAAATTCCGTGTTTCTCAGCGCTAGCCCAGAAACCTGTCTGATTTAGAGAAGATATGTGGGGAGAAGTGGGCCAAAATCCCTCCTGCAGCGTGTGCAAACCTGGTGAACAACTACAGGAAACGTTTGACCTGCGTCATTGCAAACAAAGGCCACTGTACCAAATATTAACATTGGTTTTCTGAGGTGTTGAAATACTTATTTGCACCTGTATCACACAAATAAATCATTAAAAAAAATCATACATTGTGATTTCTGGATTTTTCTTTTTAGATGATCTCTCTCACAGTGCACATGCACCGACCATGCAGATTTCAGACCCCTCCATGATTTCTAATTAGCAATATAGCAGGGTGTTCAAATACTTATTTTCTTCACTGTAAGTAGTCTTGTGCTTTAATTTTGCCTCCCAACCCTAAGATTGGGCTGTATCGTGTGTAAGCAATACAATAAATCTGTATGAGTGGTACATCCTTACCGGCCTATCCTGCAGTGCGCTGCAGTGAGGACAAAATCTTCTCTGATCAGCGAGCCACCACACAGGTGCTGCCCGCGAACTTGTAGCGAGGCCAAGTACGGATGCGAGTGCGGCAAAGCGTCTCTGCCGCCGACGATCTGAGTGCAGTCAGCTCCTAAAATCCATAAAACTCTTATTATTATTTTCTCAAGGAGAAATGTAAACTTTAAGAAAACAAACTCACCATATAGGACAAAGAAAAGCAAGAGTATGATGGCCATGGTACTTCATCTGACGCGCACTTTCTTCTTTGGGTTGTTCCTTTTATTTGGTTGTACTAACCCGGATGGTGGTCTGTTGTTGCTTCAGTGGATTTGCCAACATTGCTGGTGGAGGTTTCGCAAAGTTGACAAAGTTACAAAAAAAAAAAAAAGCAGGTTGCATGATTTCTTGCACTCACTAACCCCAAATACCCGTGCATCCAAAACCTCCTCTATTTCTATTTCAAATATTTGTAATTGAGGAGACACGCTGGAGTAGCTGGTAAAGCCTTGGCCTCACAGTTCTGAGGTCCCAGGATCAATCCCAGAGCCACCTGTCTGGAGTTTGCATGTTCTACCCGTGTCTGCGTGGGTTTCCTCCGGGCACTCCGGTTTCCTCCTACGACACTCAAAATTTCCCCGAGGTGTGATTGTGAGTGTGGGTGTTTGTCTCAATGTGCCCTGTGATTGCCTGGCAACCAGTTCAGGGTGTACCCCTCCTCCTACCCATTGACAGCTGGGATAGGCTCCAGAACTCCCCGTGACCCTCGTGAGGATAAGCGGCGAAGAAAATGGATGGATGGATATTAATAATAGAGTATAAAATAACATTGCCAATCAGAGTGAACCACATGCCGCTACACCAAGTCTAAAGAAGAAGATTTTCTAGCCAGTTGGAGCTCACTCCTTTGGTATATTACATGTTCTGAAATTCATCCAGAATATTCTAGAAAAATATGTCCTAAAAGTTCAAAACATAAACGCCTGCCCCTTCTTCTGAATTGGTGAAGCAGCAAGTGTCTCATTATCCAGGTTATTTTTAGCGTGAGCTGTAAACAATGCTTATGCAATTTATCCTCAACTTCAACATGAAAAAAAAAAAAAAAAATTTATTCAGGCAATTTTGCTGCAATAAATACCTAAAATTGTAGAACTTCTGGAGTGTTTTTTGTACGTTTGTCATCATAATGTTTCCTCTTGCAGTAGACTGAAATATATGGTGGCACATTAACCAACGGCTTGTTGTGAAACCTACTCCATGTAACATTTGTTACGTAAACGTTGGCCCACAAGTATTTGGAGTTTGATTTAGCCTTTAAACACGACAAAAGATTTGAATCTAAACTCTCAAATTCTGATCGGAGCATTAACCATTTACTATTTAGGAATGCAGTACATCCATGTTAGATGATGATTGTGTCGATTTTCAAGGGGTTGTTGTCACTCCACCATTTATCAAGCTTCCTTTTTTTTTTTTTTTAAATCTTTTTTTGTCGTGAGCGTTTGTCGTAGTGTTCTGATTTGGACAGAGTATAGACTAACACAAATGTCCGATAGAGGGCGACAGAGTAGGTGACAATTTGTTTCTTTTAATATTATGATATATTGCCGTTAGAGGGCGAAGTTTCTCCACATATATTTCAGGTCCGGAAGAAATAGGCTTGAAGATATAAAAAGAATGATGAATCGACCTATAAATTTCACTCCTTATCTTGCTAAATGTAGCCATTTGTGTAGTTTTCCAAACACTGGATGCATTAATGCTTTTGAACAATTAACCTGTAATATGTGAACTCCACATAGGGTGGCTATTATTGCAATTCGAACCTGTGCCGCTGAACTGCGATCTAGAATAGGGGCAGCCATGGGAGTGGGTGGCCGGCACGGTGGAGCAGCTTATAATGCGTTGGTCCCGGGTTCAATCCCGGCCCCCTCTGTGTATAGTTTGCATGTTCTCCCCGTACCTGCGTGGGTTTCCTCCAGGCACTCCGGTTTCCTCCCACATCCCAAAAACAATTAATTGGACACTCTAAATTGCCCCGAGGTGTGATCGTGAGTGCGACTGTTGTATTTCTCCATTTGCCCTCCGATTGGCTGGCAACCAGTTCAGGGTTTACCCCGCCTCCTGCCTGTTGACAGCTGGGATAGGCTCCTGCACTCCACGTGACCCTTGTGAGGATAAGCGTCCTCAGAAAATGGATGGATGGAATGGGAGTGCATGTAGACTCCCGCTCCCTCGCTATCCCACAAGGATTGTTCCCACTCCCTCATAATCCCTGAATATTTAAAAAAAAAATAAAATCCTGCCACCAAATCCCAATTGGTTAAAAAATAAAATAAAATCCACCCAATCCTGAGTTTTGGGGGAAAAAAAGTTCCATACAATCCTCTGTTTCTTGGAAATAAAAAAAATCCTACAGGGATTAATCCCAATCCCGAGACGAAATTCTACCGAATTTCACTCCGTTGTTCACCCAGTCAATCCTTCCACACGTTTATTAACAAAAGCCATATTATTCGTTTCGTTTGGCAATGTTTAGCTCAACACTGTAGGGAAATGTTCAAATATTGCTTTGATTAATAAGATAAAATGCGACTGCATTGTGGTTTTGCGCCAATCATGGTTTCCACCCCTGTCAACTCCAGCGATCGGGCTTTGTTTTCATAGTGCCTACTCCCGTGACCTTTGCAACCCTGTGATTGATGGTCAAATTCACTCGCATCCCACGGGACTCACGGAAAACGTCAACCTCTAACTCAGAAGTGCTCATCGCATCTTTTTTTCTCACTATCAACTGTGGTGCCCAATTCTAATTTGACAATAGATTAGATTCTGTATCCAGTCCAGTCCATCATTTTTATTTTGCAGTACATCTTGCTCTTCAAATAGAATTTCCTGAAAAAGCCTCCCCCCCTTTTTTTTCCCCTCATCCCCTTCCGCCTCACACCGCAGTCCTGAACTCGCCCCCCTGGTGTCTGGCGAGGCTGCAGGCATCCCGGGAATGCCCCGACGCGGGGTGCCATTGGCCCACACCACCCACATTCCTGTGGCATACCGTGGCAGCGCTTCAGGGGAAATATGGCGAGAGTGCCACTCGCCGGCTCTCTCTCAGGTCTTCAGATGCTGCAGATAATCCGCTCGGTGATAGTGGACCGTCCAAATGCGGGTTCAGACAGGATTGCGACAGTCGGTGAAATTTCCTCTGCAGGTGTTTGGCTGGGATGAATCCAGTTGTTTAGGCCTTATGAAAGTGAGCTTTCAAGTCTGATTCTTGTCTCTTGGTGTGTTTACTTGTTGAATTGAGTGTGAAATGGCAGTTGGTCTGCTCGGCTTAACTTGAAATCTTTTGAGATCAAAATCATACCAGGACAGTGGAAATGGTCCAATAGCCCCATAGTGGTTCAGTTCTCTCTCTCTCTCTCTCTCTCTCTCTCTCTCTCTCTCTCTCTCTCTCTCTCTCTCTCTCTCTCTGTGTCACGAACAAACAGTTCACGGGCGGACCCAAATGGAGGACTCCAAGACGAGGACATGATGTTCTGTGGGTTTTATTATAAACGAAAGTTGTGCACGACAACACAGTCGAAGAAGGCAGGATATCTATCTATCTATCTATCTATCTATCTATCTATCTATCTATCTATCTATCTATCTATCTATCTATCTATCTATCTATATCTATCTATCTATCTATCTATCTATCTATCTATCTATCTATCTATCTATCTATCTATCTATCTATCTATCTATCTATCTATCTATCTATCTATCTGTCCCTCTGTCCCTCTGTCCCTCTCTCTCTGTCTGCCTGCCCATCCATTCGTCTCTCTGTCTGTCGTCTGTTGAGCAGGCTGTCATTTTCCAGTGTTTTATTTTCTTGTTTTGCGATTATCATCAGTTGTCCCTCTTTGCCGTGAGATTGAGTTTCTGTGTCTTGTACCTTTTCTATAATGGCATCACAGCAAAAGATTAAAAAAAAAGGCATCCTCAACCAACAAATGGACTGGATATATAGTGTAAACTTTGTTACATTTGGAAGCGCTTGCATGCAGTATTCTGTGTGTTTGGTCTGTATATTCTCCTCTTAACCCATTCGTGGGGAGTGTCCAATTTTTGGGACATCATGATTTTCACACATGATATCCTTCAGTATATCAAAATATTTAAGTGTTTTAATTTGAAGCCAGAATTTGGTATCAGGAGAGGATAACTCATAGGTCAAAGTTAGCACTAAGTTATTTCCCTTTCCTTCCTGACCCAACATGGCTGCCTCAAGTTATCACATAACTTAACCATAAACGAAAAAGAAGTGTTATTTCCTTGATTGTGGCCTGTTGGGAGAATTTTATCTCAATAAGGCAAAAAATTGCCACCCTTCCCATGAATGGGTTAAATAAACTCAAAAGACTACTCTTGATGTTTAGTACACTTTCCAAAAAACAGTCCTTATTTAGCTCATCTGTAAACACAGGTTGGGTTCTCTTCCAGGGATTATACGGCTTCTGCGTGGTAGTTCTCGTCATATTCTGTCCAAACGCGTCACCTTCGGTGTCACATTTAGTTCACACGAGAAGTCGCATTTGTTTATCTGACGTAATGACTTTGCACACATTGTCAATTCCAAACACCACATTACAGGTTAGATAATCACTTGTCTTTTGTGTTTGCTTTGCTAATCTGACTAGCCGCTCGGTCTAACTCCAAAGACCAATTGTGGCACTATGTCATTTCTGCGACATACTATCTCCACCCCAAAGTTGTGCAGAACGCCGACCAGCTCCTATTTGAAATAAAGTCATCAATTCTTACTCGCGCTTGTACAAACACACATTTACTGTAAGCATAAGGCAACCTCGCATACCCCGGCTCATGGGCCGCTCTTTGGTCGGGCCTTTCAGCGGTACAAGTCGGGCTGTTTTTGTAACAAAACAAGGCTTAATCCTAAATTCAGGGAGTCGTGAATGTGCCTCAACAAATGGCAGACAAATGAGAAGGATTAGCCGGGGCCCGTGAAAGAGTGAAAGGTTTGCCATTGATCTACGGTGGTCCTTTTCTCTTTCAGGGCCACTCGTCTGCAAACCCCACTGGGTAAGAGCATATAGGGCCACTCCAGAGCCCCCTAGGCCACCGAGAGACACACAACAGTTACAATTAGTCTCAGGAGCTGTAATGGCAATTCAATAAGCGCTTTTAAAAAAAATATGCCTTGCTTCGTCTACAGCCTCCCGTCGCTCCCCCCATTTTCGTCGACATACATAAGATTGGTATTATGAGCGCTGTTTGAGGGGCTGTGTTTTTTCTTTCTTTCTTTTTTTCCTTTCTTTCCCACCCACCAGAGTTCTTTTCAGCCGCTGGGAGAGAAAATGACCACACAGGGTTTCAAGGGTTCCAGAGGTTACGGGTTGTTGTCACTTGAGGCAGCGTGACTTGTGGCCTCTACAGTCCCGCCAAACGTCCTCTTCTATGATGACCTTGGAACTTATTTGGAAGCTTTCAAACTGCCCTTATTTTTCTTCTTTTTAAATGAGACGAAATTTGCCGCACATTGCAGATGTTTCCATTGAGCTCCCGTTAAACTTTGACCTGCGTCAGTCCGATCAAGAAAAGATACACTTGTGTTTTTACATCATCACATCATCTTGATGATCTCTTTTCCATACTTTATCACTGCTCCATTTGGGACCTTTGTTGAGCCCCCCCCTCACATTGCTTTACGGTTTTGATCAGGATCTGTCATTCTCAAAGCGATGATTATAATGACAGCCACACTTCGGCATTTATGAAGGACACTTTGGCGATGAAGAGCAGGCCAGTCCGTCATCACTCTGTTTTAGTGCTCAGTATGTAATCGAGGAGGATGTACCTGCACTTTCACTTTCCTTGCAAATATTCACAGTCCAGCGCCTTAAATCTTGACTTTATTGCCTTTTTCTTTGACTTTCTATAAGACAAGTTTACAAATCCGTCCATCCATCCATTTTCTGCCGTTTTTCCAGGTCGGGTCGCAGCGGAAGTAGCTTCAGCAGGGATAGCCAGACTTCCCTGCAGGGATACCCAGACTTCCCTTTCCCCAGCCACTTCTTCCAGCTGTTCCGGAGGGATTCCGAGGCATTCCCAAGCCAGCCAAGAGACGCAGTCTCTCCAGCGAGTCCTTGGTCATCCTCGGGGTCTCTTTCTGTTGGGACATGCCCGGAACACCTCACCAGGGAGGCGTCCGGGAGGCAACCGAATCAGATGCCCCAGCCACCTCATCTAGCTCCTCTCAATGCGGAGGAGTAGCAGCTCGACACTGAGCCCCTCCCAGATGACCGAGGTTCTCACCCTATCTCTAAGGGAGAGCCCGGACACCTTGCGGAGGAAACTCATTTCGACCGCTTGTATCCGAGATCTTGTTTTTTCGGTCACGACCTACAGCTCATGCCCATAGGTGAGGGTAGGAATGTAGATCGACTGGTAAATTGAGACCCTCGCCTTTCGACTTAGCTCCCTCTTTGCCAAAATGTACCAGTAAAAAAGTCCGCATCACTGCAGACGCTGCACTGATCCGTCTGTCGATGTCCCGCTCCATTCTTCCCTCACTCATGAACAAGACCCCAAGATACTTGAACATACAAATCCAAAATGAAAATACTCGAACGGAGCATGGAGGAGCATCTACTACTAACCGTATGGTGAACAAACCAAACATGTTGGGTTTAGGTTAGGACTCCTGATTTCCCGCCCAGATACAGATCAACATGCTGATGTACTCCAGTGTGTTTGTGTGAGAATCTTTTGGATTAATTACACCTAATAAAACCAATTAACTCTGTTACTCGCACTTTTATTGTTTTGTATTAGGTATTCATATATTATTGTACAATACAGTGGTAATTTTCTTCATCAAAAACATCTCAAATAGTTTGTTGCTTTCAGAGGCTGGAAAAAATGAATCGGATTTCAATTAATTTCAGTGGGGGAACATGGATTTGACATACTGTATGAGTAAATTCTGGTCATAGTTAACTGTTTATGGCGAAGAAATTATACTTCGTGTCTTGAAAATTGCCCCTTACACACATACCACCTCAAGTCCAATGGAAAATCTGTGATCACCGCTGTTCTTATTGGGGAAACAATGTTTTCTCCGGGTCTCCATTGTCTCTCTACATGTTGTTGCAGAACCATTTGTGTTCAATCCATTGCTTAAAGAATGAAAGCACCTTATCATATATGCAAATTATAATTAGGATTAGCCAGACTGTGGACCTCCATGATTCCTTGTCTGATTTCCTGGACAATTTCTTTTGATTTACCCAGGATTTCAAACAAAGATTCAGTGTTTGAGGTGTGGCATCAATTAACTCACATGCTGTCAGTTAACCTATCAGAAGCTTCCAAAGCCAGGACCTCATCATCTGGCCTTCCCCATGTTCTTTAAAGTCATAGTACTTTTTCTGTATATGAACTTTTGACCTTGAAAAAAAAAACAATATAAAGTTCTCTTGGAAATCCTCTTATTATTGTGGCGTTGAAGAAAATTAAACATTTCTGGTGATTCTGACTGACCTGAAACAGGAGGAGTTTCAGTCTGACTTGACTTCAGACAGTGAGAGAACAAATAAAATGAGTATTTGGACAGTGTATATAAGTATGTAGTAGTGTATGTTTTAGCTTATATACCGTAATTTCCGGCCTACAAGCCGCGACTATTTTCACACGCTTTCAACCCTGCGGTTTATGCGGTGATGCGGCTAATTTATGCATTTTTTTTTTCCATCGGCCGCAAGGGGGCACTCGAGTGGAAAAGGTGAGAATGAGACCGGTGGAATATATGTGGCGAGAAAGTGACTTTTACTTACCGGCCCCGTTAGCCCTGTGCTAGCGCTGTGCTAGCGTTTTCCCGCTGTGTGACTGGTGTGTCTCAGTGATATTTACCGGTAAATATTATTTTAACTGGCCCTGTTAGCGTTAGTGATAGCTTTAGCGTGGCTAATGCTAGTGTTCTTCTTGGCAAATATCTCGTGTTTCAATCTGGGCACTTGCGGCTATTACACAGCTGTGGCGTATGTATGTACCAAATGGTATTTCCTTTACAAATGTACTCGTTGAGGCTTGTAACCAGGTGCGCTCTTGGCCGGGAATTACGGTGTGCGTGTGTGTGGGTGTGTGTGTACACGCGCACACACACAATTTGAACTTCAACTGGGATTTGACAGTTTGAAGCCCCTTTTTTTTTTCATTATTCACTAGTTGCCCAACTTCTGCTTATTGTAATGTGTGTTAAATTTCATGCCACCAGAAAGTGCTCAAGTCAAAAAGTGCTCATATCTCAAAAAAAGGTGTAAGTTGGGTCAGTCATATCTCAAGGCACTACCATGTTTCACTTTTGATTCTACTTGTGGGACAGTTAAGAACGCTAAATTGATACCTAAAGTATTGGCCATATATTTAATACAAGTTGGACGGTGGAAGAAATGATTCCAACGGTGATGGGAATCACTTGGGAATTTTGTTTCGCAAGTCGATCAATATAAGGGTGCGTATGGTGGTCAACCTTGGAAGTACCATTGTATCAGAAACGTGTAGTAGTTATCCCCGAATGCAAATAACATGAGGGCATTTTTCAAAGGGGAACAGCTGAATACAAGCGTAGGAGCGGACCCCCCATGCTGCTATCTGCCTGCCGCCGGGTTGAACTACAGTGCGATGATGCGACGCGCTTTTGACCAGACGTGTCCCCCGTCGCAGTAGTTTCACTTAAAGACGCGCTGAAAGCTTGGCCTTTATTCACCCTCCCAACGGCCGCCATTCATTGCCGACTCTCCTTTCTGCGTGCTGAAAAGACAGAATGGCCTCCTGTGCCACTGTGAGCGCTCGACTGTGTCTAAATGACCTTGATGTCCCCCCGCGCCGATCATAAGCGCTGCCCCACTGGGATTCTTGTCATGATTATGATGATGATGATGATGATGGCCATGAGGGGGAGGAGAAGGGATTATGGTGGAGGACTCCGATGGAGATGTTCCAAACACTTAACTGTCAGTGAGCACGCACAAAGGCTTAAATGCCATTGTCACCTTTCACAATACAGTGGAACCACCACTTACAATGTCCTTGAGTTTGTACAATTTTCAAATTGAGCAATATAGAGTATCATCTGTTCATCGCGGGGATTCGTTCAAGACTCATCAGCTATTGGTGAAAATATTTGAACACGGATGGTGGAGCAATACGTAGACAGAAAATATAAGAATACTCACAGTCATATATTCTTTCTCCTCTGCAAAGACCGACTAATATTGCTGTGGTTTACTGAGCAGTTACGATGTCTCCTTCGTCTATATCTATATGAAAATCTGTGTTATACTGTGAAAAGTCACTGATGCTGTAGTGGAACACACACTTGACTTTGGTGTAAGCAGCGTGGGATTGATTCCCACTCACTGATGGTGGGAATCTGCCCTGTGACTGACTGGCGACCAATTCAAAGCGTAGTCTGCCTTTCGCCCGAAGCTAGCTGGGATAGGCTCCAGCTCTCCCGTGAGGATAAATGGCATGGATAATGGACGGATAGATGTGTTATACTGCTCCCAAGTGGCCAAGGCGTGCACACCAGAAGGACCAGCACAATGCTCATTGAATAGAAATAAAAATGTTTGACCAAGTAGTAAATAATAGAGTGCTATTTTTCTTATTACAACACACAAGACATACTTTTGGTGGGGAGCCAGGAATGGATTAATGAAATTCACCGTACATAACCTCAAACCTCTATATTCCAAACAATGGAACTTTCCAACTTGTCAATCACTTGTAGAATAATAGCCAATCAGATAGCCGCATTGTCTTAACCCCTGGCTTGACACGCCCCTTCCACCACGTTGACCCACAAGCAATACCGGTTGTCAGTAGCGTGCGCTTGGAAAAGTCTAAAATGATATTACTTGTGATCTTTCCAAGTAAAAAGTACTCACATTGCTTTACATGCGCAGTACGATTCCACTATTTTATCCTGTTGGATTTCAATATGAAGTTTGTGAGGCATCAAACTTTTTTGCACCGATCGCCAATATTTCGCTGTAACTCTGACATTTCGTCCTGCCCCGTCCAAAATCTTAATTCCGTGCACATATCCTTGCATGAAATAGTTGAGACCTCTCTGTAGAACTCTCTTGGACAAGTGTGACGCATTTGACAAAAAAACATACCCCAATATTATCTGGAACACGTGATAGAGAATCGACTTCAAACATGTTCTGTTCAATCGCCATTTTGAAAGCTTGGGACATGGGACATGGCTAAGGGGGCGGAGCTTAAGGTCACCATCGGAAAGGTCCATTGTAAACCAAGGACCGTCTGTATTCCCAATGAAAAATAGACTCAAACATTGACCAATGCTACCAGAATAGATTTTTTTTAAGTTTTAAGTGAACCCAGTACTAAAAAATTCGATCATCCTTCTGTTGGGGTTTCCATCGTAGTGATAGGGTGGAGTTGCTTTTGACTCACTGATATCGGTTTATTGACTGAAAGAGTCATAGGACTTAGTGAAGCAGCATGTGGCTCGTCACCCAGTGTTCTTCTTATACCCTCTCTTAAGTAGCTTCAAACAATTGTATCGTTGTTATCACAAGTTGGATGACTCAAATATGTACAAAAAGTTGAATAATGCCGTAACACAACGACATACAGTAAATTGGGACCACTGTAAACCAAGGACCTCCTGTATTTCTATTGAAAAAATGGATTCCAAATCTGACGAGACCAGAATTGATTGGGTTCCACCTTGATGGTTCCACTGTATTATTCTAAATGAGCTCAACAAGCCTCGGAAATAACACCGTTAAAGACTACAAACTAGCTTGAATATATTAAATGTTTTATTAGCCTTATTGTGGGGAACAAAATGTTAGCAAGAACCATGTATTTAGTGTACAAAATGAATGATCTGAACTGCTGCTGATACGTCACGCCGACTGGACCTACTGCCTCTACGTAATGCGGGCAACGGCTAATGTGAAAACGGGTATTAGTTGACTTAACATTACCAAGTGAAGGCCGAGCCAAGTGAAGCATAACCCTAACCACGGTGACAACACTTGATAGTTGCATGCACACAACATACTTCTTATCTAAAATCTGCTACTTGTCCATCTATGTGTCAAAATGCGTTTGAGGTCTCTTGAGTAGTCCGGTATCCAAGGCAGCGGTGAGACTTCTTTGAAATGATTTTTGTTTGCTGCGACACTTTGTATGATGTTGAAGGAAAACCAGGCAATTCAGTTCAACAATGGGAAATTTTGTTGACTCTCTCACACACACCCAGACACACGCACGCACGCATACACGCCTGAGGATAGTACTGCACTACTATCAGTCTTTTCAACATGGGGGAAAATAACTTAAAAGCACAAACTAGCTCTACAAATAAATGTCACAAATCTGATGAAATGTACATAGATGTGACACATGGGTAGGCGAAGCTGGGTGATGAAGGCGTCCGGGCAAGCTAGGAGGGCAGCATAGGGAGGAAGTGCGTGGACGGGTGTCGTCTCCTGGCTTTGTGGCCCCGCCGTGGCTTCCCCCGGCCGTTCAGCGAGACGAACATCTGCCTGCCGCCGTGCTTCCAGCGGAGTGAGGCGTACGTGTTGTAGCCGTTCTCCTCAATGCGCTCCTTGAACTTGCAGCTTGGGTTGTACTTGATCTGCAAGGACAGCACAGATGTTGGTGACAACACTTAAAGGGCCACTGTCACGAAGAGCATGATTTTTAGTTTGTTATTAATGAAAAAACGGCAGCCGACATGGACCTACGCGTTTTTTCACCACAAAACATGATTTTGACGGAAAGAGCTTTTAGTAACTCCCGCCATGAAAATCTTCTCGAGGGATTTGTTTTCGAAAAGAAGCAGGAAGTGACGTACATGGCAGGACTGCCCTCAAGTGGACTCGTTTATTTCTATTGGTTTTACCTCCGGTAAGGTAGCTCGTTGCATTGCTGGACATTGCTTGAAGACCTGGGAGGATGGAGTTACCCTTCATAAGTTTGCAAGAGACCCGGTTCGTCATGAAAAATGGATTGCACGGGTGCAAAGGACGAGAGCTTCGTGGGTTCCAAATGACAGGTAGGTGTGTATACAACTACTGAAAAAAAAAAAAAAAGTTTGGGGCGGACCACGAAATCGGTCTCTCATAATGTAACAAAAGAGCCGTACATGTGACAGGCGTGCTCAATGTGTCGATGTGCGCGTCGGACGGTGTCGGGTTCGCAGACGGCAGCGGCTATGAACAACACTCCAGACAATAGTGCACTCAGGTCGTGCAACGACAACTCTGTAAAAGGAGCCCGGCTTGGCTCTGTGATAAGCCACCTCGGCGCCGAAAATGAGCCACCCCGGCCGAGGCGCCGCGTCCCCCGGTCACGGCTTCGGCGAAGGCTGTGCGTCGGGCTCTCAGACGGCGGCGGCTCTGAACAATGCTGCCAACAATGGTCCACTCAGCCGCATGCGACAACAATGCCGTGGCTCGGGGGTGTTGTTCATCGCGGACGGCGGCAGCTATGAACAACGCCGTAAAGCGGCCTGGCTCGGGGCCATGATAAGCCACCTCGCCGCCGAAAATGAGCCTCCCCGGCCGACAAGGCCGGCGGCTGGCTGAGCCTTCCGGCCTTGTCGACAAGGCCGAGCCAGCTGAGCCGACCGCCGGCCTTGCCGGCCGGGGTGACCCATCACAGCCAGTCGCCGGCCTTGTCATTGTACACGTTTTATAACTTTGAAACCTTGTGTGTTGGATCTCTTCCTTGCAAGTGATAAACAAAAACGCAACTTTTTCCAATTTATTACAATAACAGCATGGTTGTTTTGCAGCTGTAGTGTTTAGGAGTTGCAAAATAATATGCAATAAACAATGTTATATGATTTTAGAAAAGTGCATTACCAAATATGGCGTGCCAATTAACAAATTTTTCAGTTAATGAGTTGATAATCCCCAAAGTCCTAATATGATTGATGTTTCATCCCTTGTATCTCCTTTTTTATTTTTTTTATTTTTGAGAAAATAGTCCCCCTTTTTGTAATTTCCAGAAACAATTTTGAAAATCACTAGTTAAAATGAGTTTCTTCACTCACGAAAGAATTTTAAGGTTATGGTATTACAGTTTAACTATGAAAAAAATATGACTTTATTCTCATAAGATTGAGTCTGACACGACCAATTACCCCAACAAATTTTGTCTTTCTTCTTGCGAAGATTACAACTTTTTTCCTTGAAAAAAATTTAACTTTATTCACATATTAGAACATTATTTTCTAAAAATAGTAAATAAATAACTAATAATATTAAATACATATAGTTTTATTGTAAATGAGCATCTTTTGCATAAATGTAAAATAAGCCTCTTTTTAAAAAAATTCTTATGTTAAATAGTCAATAGGATTATGACGGGGGTCCCAATTTTCTGATACTCTCCCAGTTGCGGGTTAAAAAAAAAATGTTAAGAACTGGATAATTTTTATGAAAGTGATGACACTTGCAAAGCTGTTTTTGCCACTTTTGTATTTTGGTACAAAAATCTACTTGGATTAAATTAGGAAAGTAAGCAAGGGTTGAGCTGATATGGCAGTTCCTCAGTTTTGCGTGAAGATGAACAGATAGCCTAGCCTAGCATAGCCACTCTTCCATGGGTGCTTAGCAATCCTTATCAGATAGTACAACATTCTACCTTCTTTTCTATTTGCGGCGCTCTGTGTTGATAACGAGCAAACGCTACAAGCGCGACGGGATGTTATTGCGGCTTGGCTTTGTAGCGTGTTGAAGGCGATTCTTATCGCTCGGCCGCTGACTGATTGCGTGTCTTGTTTTGCGCGGCGGTACACCGCACACCTCAGGTCTGGTCTTAAACAAAGAGGCGGGAATATATTTAAAAGCTCTATGTGCAGCGCACACAATAAAGAGCAGAAGAAGGATGGCACGCAAAAGAGTTTTAAAAGAACCAGGTGGCTCTTTGTCATTGCTTGGCTTTTTTGTGTCTGAGGTGACGTAGGCCAGGTGTTACAGCCGTGATGGACAAGGACACAATGACCTCATGGTGAAGTTAACATGGGAGCTTGATTGGGTCATTTTTACAAGAATCTAAAAACCTATCCCAACTGTATTAATAACATGGTATTGGATCATATGTGTCTAGTGAGTCTACCATACCAGCAGTGTTGGTGAGTAATGAACTACATGCAATGATATTATATAATTTGATTGAAACATTGATGTAACTGAAATCTATTACATCCATTACTGGGAGAACATGTGTAATTAAATTACATCTGTTTTGGGACATTTCCATGTTTAAAAAAGTTACATTTGAAAAATATAACTAACAGAAGCTTTTTTTTTTCGCTTCTGATTGGCTCTCTCTGGGCATGTGCCTTTCTGTGATGTTCTCAAATGTGACATATTTTTCCAAACGTGATTTTGAAGTGCCACCTTGTGGTACAATCTATTATCTTGTCTTACATTCTGAAAAGTTACTCATTTACCTTTTCAAAAAACAACAAACAGTTTCACCTTTATATATATATATATATATATATATATATATATATACACACTGTCACTCACATTTGACGAACGCAACCATGCTCGCGCGCCTTCGTGCTCGCAAAATTTGTCAAGCACAAAAAATCCCCCGTGTAAAATTTGTTACGAGTAGAAAAAAATAGATATTGAAAGACATCGCTATTTTGTGTAGTCTTGACATTAATTTACGCGTTTATTTCATGAGTGTTGTTAACTAAACAAGCCTGTTCCTAAACAATCAGAATTCCCCCGGAAGCAGGAAATGCAAGTGAACCGTACGGAGCATGTTGGGAAGTTACAGGGCCCTCGCCATATACGAACATAGTACTGAGTCTGGCGAGTAAAGTTTTAAAATGGCGAAAAAAATGGGTCTTTATCTTGGCATATGATTCTGTACTGTTATGGACTTTTATGTATGTTACAAGAATTTTTATTTGATTCCTGGCTTTAGCGTGATGAAAGTTTCATTGGAAGCTATATCGGAAGTTGAGCGAATAATTGTTTACATCGGAGAGAACTGCATCCGGATTCCACGTCAAACCTACGCTTTTTCGCCGTCAGTTCATGCTACATGTGGATGCTCCGGAAATGTATAAATCTTTAGGATTATCTTCCGAAAAACAAAGGATGGCAGTGGTATAAGTACAGCTTGTCAGCTGCCAACTTTGACGGATGCCCTTTACGTGGGAAAGACGCCCAACACAACTTTGCTGTCGGAAAATCTACTCCCCCGTGCAGGGCAGAGGCAAAAGATTCGCCAGGAATGTTTTTCTAAATTCAAGTGGCTCAAATTGAGGGACTCGAATTTTTTCTGCCAATGGTGTATTGACAGTGGAAGAAGAAATGTTCTGACACAAATCATCGATGGCGCTAGACGGTGAATTTCACACAGCGAATTGTAACCAGGTGAATTGTTAACATTGAAAAGTTACACTGAAATACAATTATTGAAAATGTGATCACTTCACATTTCAAATTCAAATCCTGGTGGCACTAATGTACTTCCATAGTTGGCTTATTATTTGTGTTAAGAACATACTCTATGTGGTTAATTCCAAAAAAGTGATCTATGTTTTTAATCCGATATTTTAAAGGACACATCTAAGGGTCCTGGTTATGCTTCCATTCAAAGCTCGTAAATCAATCTACTTGCATGCGAAATCCATTTTCCATGTTCAACTAAAGTGAAATGCTTTTAGTCCGTTACCCCCCTGCCATAATGGTTTGGCCAACTTGGCTGGTTAGTCTGTATTTGTGAGTGCCTGGCCATGAGTTTTAAACACCTGAAAGTGGATCGACTCTCCCTGTACAGTACATATAAATCGATTTTCACGTTATTATTTTAACACAACAATTTTTAACGTTTTTTTTTTTTTATGAAAAAAGTTTGTACTTTCTGAAAAATAGAATGTGCAGAATTTTTACAGAATACCTCACACCCTGGCCTCAGCTCAATTAGATGCAGGTTGCGTCGTCCACATGAAAATATAAATGCCACAACCCGCATAGATGCCTTATTTTGTCCTTTTCAATATAGTGGGCTCAGACTAAATACATATTTGTCTACAACTTCAGAACAGGTTTCCAAAGAAAACTTACCAATGTTCTTTATCGAGTCTGTGGCCTTTTTAAGACCTTTGAATGGTGGATTTAAGGCTCAAGTTTCATTTTTAAGGATTTAGGGCCTTGATTTTGGGTAATAAAAAGGTCTTACCTTTTTATAAGGCTACTTTGATGGAATTTAAAACCTGTCCTTTGCTAAACACAACCACTAACAACTCTCACTCAGCTGAATAAAATGCTCTTTCTTTACCTGATAAAATGCAGCAGTGTTAACTTTGCTTGAGCGGTAATTCGCATAAATAGATGATAGTTGAAGAGTGATAAGGGAAATTTTAATACAGTGAGAGTTTTTTTTTTTTTTGTCTTTGAGAGAGATACAAGAGTATACATTGTCATTCTGCTAGTTGCCTTTGTCCACTTGAATTTGTGAACGGGAACCCAACAATATGCAACATTTTTATGATTTCATGATTTCCTATACCATGTTATTTTCATGACTCCAACCAAATATATGGCAGTTGTATTATCCACTTGTAAAACTGAATGCCAAAACCCAGCTAGACACCTGATCCTTTCCTTCATAAAAATAAAACATTTTGATGGTACATTTCCTCAAAATGTTGGCTCCCCTCAAATATACTATGCTAATATACTAAATGGAATTATTCCATTGCATTCATCTACTTTAAAAAAGAAATACACCACCCCAAAAAGATGCCTCCTTTTTTTCCTATGCATTGTTTTTCTTGTACAGTGAGTGTAGACTAATTGGAATTTTTTATAATTCTCAAGAAAGACTTTCTAAAGAAAACTTTGCAGTGTCTGTGGCCATTTTAAGACCTTTAAACAGCGGATTTAAGTCTCAAGTTAGATTTTTCCCATTAGGCTTTAAGGCCTTTATTTTAGATAATAAAATGTAAAACCTTTTTTCGTTTTTCAAAAAATATTTATGGCCTGTCCTTTGCTAAATTTGAACACTAATAACTTTGACTCAGTGCAGCAAGTTGCTCCTTTACTGCATAATAAAATCCAATGCAGTCATCCATCCATTTTCCAAGCTTCTTATGCTCACGAGGGTCACAGGAGTGCTGGAGCATATCCCAGCTGTCAACGGACAGGAGGCGGGGTACACCCTGAGCTGGTTACCAGCCTATCCACTCAGTCAATTAATTTACCTGATTAGGTAGCATAAGGAGAAGTAAACGTTGTGCTCTTTGCCAGAAAAGCAAGATGGTCAGCAGTGTTGCTCCGCTTGAAAAATTAAAAGGCGCACCCCAAATAGACGTATATTTTTTGGCCGAATGAAAAACAAAATGTGCAACATTTTTTATAGCATGTAGTATTTTCTCATACCTATGCTAAAATAGTCACCAATAGTACCGTATTTTCCGCACTATAAGGCACACCTAATAGCCTTTAATTTTCTCAAAAGCCGACGATGCGCATTATAATTCGTCTGGTACATGGACCGATATTGAGTCTTTAGTGCAGCTCCATCTAAGGGATGCATAACGTAACCCCAGCCTCTGTTGTAGCATCTATTCTATGCCATTTATAATCTGGTGCGCTTTATAATGCAGTGCACTTTATATATGGGAAAAGTTTTAAAATATGCCATTCATTGGAAGTGCGCCTTATAGTGCGAAAAATACGGTAATTGTATATTTCATTTGAAAAAATAAAGAAATAAATGGGTAAACAGATAGATAAATAAATAAATACATATATAAATCAATAAATAAGCACCGCACCACCAATCATTGTTAATTATTGTGTCCTCATTTTTTTTTAATCCACTGAAATGGCACATTTAAGATTTAGGTATCATTTTTAAAATTCATTAAAGCCTTTATTTTGGAAAATCCATTGTTTTGACAATGCACGTATACCCCGGTCAAGACAAATCTCGGATGTCTCCCGAGATTTACCTCCTCCTCTAAAAGTTGGCGGGTTGTATACGCACCGATCCGAAGAGCGTGCCTTTCTTGGACATGGCTAAGTACAGCCCGGTGCTGACAGACTTGATAGCAACAACTCCCACACTGACAGATCGGATTTCCATCAGACCTGGAAAATAAAAGAAGGAACAAGAGTCGCAGTTAGCTTTTTTTTTTTTTTTTGGGAGTTTGTGTGATCCTCATCAAAAGCCCTCATTCAATCAATGGGATGCCAGATGCTCTTTGGCCAATGCAAGAGCGAGAGCACACATACACACAAAGCTTTTATACAACGCACGTTGAATTAGATCCCATTGCTAAACCGGGGTGATTCTCATGGAATTGTTTGCAGGGGTGGGGGGTCTGTTAAAAGCCTTATGACTGCAGGTGGGGTGCCGCATCCCGACGATGCCCGCAGTTGTTTAAAGACGGCCACAAAAAAAAAAAAAAAGCGTCTGGTTCAACCTCTCGAGTGCTCGTGCTCACGCCGAGAATAAGCTGGCAAGTTTGCGGGCTAATCGTTTCCTCTGGGCACTGGCTTGCAAACGAGTCCCATGTGGATCACACTTGATCTGGCTTTTGTCTGCATGCAAAAAAAAAAAAAAAGGAAATAAAATAAAGGCGAAAAACCATCACAAATATTGTGGGTTTGACCTGAAAATTAACATGAATAGGAGCTAATAATTACTGCATGAAAAATCTTTTGCCGACTTTTTTTCCCAGCTTGATTCGATCACAAGAGCATGAGCAAGAGTGCTACGGCTGGTCACGCGTGCTGAAAATTTTCAGACTCCAAAAAAATAACAAGCCCCGAAAATATAAAATTGGGTCATTTAGAAGTCAATCACCGCTAAATAATTAGTAAGTAAAGACGGCAATGGTGGTTGGACAGATGCTCCACCACAAAAAAAAAAAAAAAAGAGTGCAAACAGCGGCTTTTGCATGACCACAAAACAGAGAAACATTTGAGGGCTGACTCAATAAATAAAACTGACCTGCTGTGAAAAACACATGCCACAGGTCTTTACTACTGTGTATAGATATAAAGAAGGATTTAAAGAGTGGCAAAATCCATGTCAGTGAGGAAAAATTAAAAGTTAACCTAATCCTGAAATGGAAATATCTTAGTACGGGCTGCTACATGTGATCAGGTGATGAAGCCTTTGTCCTTATAACTTGGTGAAGCTGCATGTGGCTCAATTGGCTGGCAAAGTGTTTTATAAGTCCTCTGTTCCGATTGTTCGTCCATCCATTTTGTATATCGCGTATCCTCTTCAGGGTCATGTGACACTGGAGCCTATCCCAGTTGACTTTGGGTAAAATCTTCTCAAAACACTATTAAATGAGAGAGGTTTAACATAACCTATTGGATACATTGTTACTCCAAACCACCGGAATTTCCCTTTAACTACCATGAAGTCTGGAAAGAATATTCAAAAATAAAGTAGTATTTCAAGAAAAGAATCTGCTTCTCCCATCGCGGCGAACGTCCACCCGTTCCGTTTTCAGTGTTTCATGTCTGCTGGGTGAGCTCATACAACAGACAAGTACAAAGAGTCCAAAGCAAGACGACAACGTAAACAAATACATTGAGTTCCTGTTGAGTGTCTTTGGTCTCTGCTAGCCCCAGCTGCACGAGACCAGGGAATACCCCATTAGTTTATCCAGATAGGCATCCAGCTGCACCCCTATCATTCCTCCGCTGGCCCTAATCCTCTCACTTAACACTTTAATGGCGGCACTCCTGTTTTTTGGGTTTTTTTTTTTTTTGCTTTATGAGCTGTGTTTACAAACACCGGGTGTGCTCTGGTGGCACCTGGAGCGTGCAAGTGACTCGTAAGCAATTAGCCGAGGCCCAACTGGCGATAGGAGCGCTGCAAGGATTTATGGGGGATTAGTCCGGGCCAATGAAAACCGCTGGTGCCTGAAAGTGCTGCCAGCAGTAATTGCTGCTTGGACGTCCTGGCACAGTAGGAGTGTTGGAAGCATGTTTGTCGTAATCTTTACTTTGCAAAAGCTTTGATATTTCCTCTTTTATATCAACCGGTTTAACACATGACTAAAATGTCAATAAAAATCTGCATTGTTTAAGGAGCAAGTCAAAGTAAAGTAACTGTAAAGTGTGATCATATCATCATATCAATTATAACTTTTAGGATTCACATTCACTCCTAATGTGAATACATGGAAAAATACCAGAATTTTTTTCTTTTTTTTTTTGGGGGGGGGGATTCTTTCAATTTAAAATAGTAAAGTTAGACAATGTAATTAATACTTTGTAAATTATTAATAAACAAGCTACTCAGGTGTTTGCTATTTGCTTTGGGGATTGCCGAATCTTATTGAATGAATAATAGTAAAGTTAGACAATGTAATAAATACTTTGTAAATTATTAATAAACAAGCTACTCACGTGTTTGTTATTTGCTTTGGCGATTGCCATAATCTTATTGAATGAATAATGGCAATATATTAATTTTTTTATACAATAATAAACTTAAAACCCTTCATGAGGGTCTGGTTATTGGTGAGAGTAAATATTCATGACAGTGGACCCTTGCTATTGTCATGTCTGAGCCATACTGCGTATAATGATAACCCAGCATGTACAAAATGTATATAATGTAAAGAATAATGAAAATTATGTTCATTTATCTTTGCCGTTGGATGTCTATGCGAAAAGAAGGGTGAGTGACAAGCAAAAAGGCATTGTGGGTGAAGGAGGAGTAGCCAAATGTTTAACAGCTGAGAGAAAACATACATACAGATGTATGGGCGCACACAAATTAGTTCTCGGGGCCCATGGTGAAGAAAGATGAATAAACTTGCAAAAAAAACAAACGAAAAAGTTGTACTTTTCCAGTGTGCGCGAGCTTGTGACAGCATTAGCGTGATTCGGTGACAGTGTCCAAGGGAAACGACAAGGATCGTTGATAAAGATCGACATCCCTCCTAGCCAATGGAAAGCCAGGAAAATGCTACAGCGATAGCCATTGGGAGAGCAGCTCTATCGCATCTCACAAACCAAGATACAGGATGCTAGCAATCGGTGGAATTTGGGGGCTTCGCATCGAGCGTCTATTTTTTCCTTTCGGACCCTGAATTTTCCTTCATAACTTGAGACAATATTTGTAACCTGAATTTTTCGTTACTAGAAATGTTCATAAGTAGAGGTACCACTGTACAACTGTACACATACTATAAATCTCTAACTTTTTCCATATTTTTTTTTCCCAAAGTAGAGTTTTGCTGGACAGCAAACAGACGACTTTATCTAAATTGGACTATTATGTTTATTATACGTCTCTATGGGGGCGCCTCTTCCTTAATCCTCTATTAATCCTGTTTTTGAAGTGTGGGATGAGGGTAATTCTAACCCTAAAAACATGTTTAGTACGTTATTAAAGGGTATAAGTAAGAGAGAAGTGTCCTCGAGCTTGTGGTTTATGGCTTATGGCATTTTTCTTCCCAAGAGTCCACAAGCTAACGGCACAAATGCAAGTCTTTTAAATTATATCAAAAGAAGAAACACTGGAGTCCAATTAGCTGTTTGCTCTTTAGTGGCATTGGAGAGTGAAGGGCCCTTCTTCAGCGTGTTCTGCTATGCAAGTATCAACCGATGGCCCCATTGAGCTCGTGAAAAAAGGTGCTTTTGGCTTCCCACTTGCAATTGGGGAGATCTCTTAACCTTTGACATGTTTTGGCTAGGACTGTCAATAAGCTCAAGCTGCCATTACAAGCAAATCCCGCGCTATACATGTCCAGTCAACTGTGGACTCACCATTTATTTTCCTTCTGTGGGAATTTTTAAGTCTTTTTTTTTTTAAATTTAATACTCTTTCTTTTCCTTCCATCCCCCATTTCTTGGATGTTAGCCCATCGTCAGATCATTCAAGCCTTTTCTGACCTTGGAAAGGGGGGGGGGTGCAGAGAGGAAAGCAAATGAAACTCTCATGGGGTTCCTTCTCTTTTGTCCTGCTCATGCTGAAGCGGGGAGAGGAGGATGGAGGGCGCAAAAGAGTACACGGCGAAGGTGCTGCTTTTAAGGTGGGCGGTGGGGTTTGGAGCGGGGGGTCTTTGTTACTCACCTGAGAGGTAAAGACAAGATCTTATTAAGCTAAGTTCTGAATAGAGCACGCAAAGTGTGGAAGAATAGCAGAAAATAGTCACACACATTTTCCCTCCTACTTTTCTTTTTGTCCCCTCGCCGGCTCTTTAATTTATCGGGTTGCCCCCTTGAGCAGCCCTCTATGGCTCAGTGCTCGACCACAGCCGAGCCTGGGAATCTCGGAGTTCCCGCTGTGCGCCTGTGCTTGATTGACACACCTTTTCAATTATTTCACAGTTTGCTTGCTTTTTAAACGAAGAGGGCCCTGTTGTTTTTTTCCCCCGTCTTTCCCTTTTGCACTCCTTTACAAAATAGCAGCTTTTCATGTCGGGTCCGGGCTGCCGGGCCTAATGGCTGTGACCAGCACCTTTGATCAGCCGTGACCCCCTCCGAGGGTCTGGTAGTGGGCGAAGTGGGCCGCCTGTGTATATCTGCCTACACAAAGGCGGTAGGGCTCCGTATTGCTTTAAACACCTTGAGAGATTACCATGGGAACAGGTGCCGCAGTGGAAGGCCTGCACAGGTGGCGCAGGACGGGAACTGCACGTTAACCCTTGACTGGACTCAAGATTTACAAGAAAATGTCTGAGCATGAGCATGTTTTCGGATCTCGGATTAGGAACTGTAATTCAACAGAGCTGGCTGACATGTGAGTGGATAAGATCAGATTTGGTTTCTTAATTGCTATTGTCTTATTTTGTCGCTCCAAGTAACTGAAAACAATTGTGTATTTATATTGTCATGCGATAGCTCATGTTTCAGAAGACCTATATGCTTGTCGTGAAAATGAAATATGATATAATAATTTTGGGGTTGCGCCAGGAAGGGCATCCGGCGTAAAAACTGTGCCAAACAAATATGAGCGTTCACCTGAGATGTTACGCTGTGGTGACCCCTAATGGGACAAGCCGAAAGAAACGGGCTTACTTTTTTTTTTTTATCTTAAAGTATATGTATGTTTATTTTAAATGAACAGCATATATTTCGTTCATAATTGGTAAAGTTTCATTAATCTCTGTTGTCTGATTTTGGAACCCACTTCTGCTCCGGGGTTGCGCAAATACTTAGTCATTGACTACTGTAAGGTTTGACATGCATAGTAGGTCCTGTTCAATGTAATACACAGGGCAAATGGGGGGTGGGAGGGACTGTGGGGTGCAACATTCCAGTACGCCAAGATGGCGATCAATCACCAACAGCCGGTTGTGTCGTCAGCTCCATGGGGAGAGGATTGTCATTAGGTTGTCGTAGGTAAACGCCTTACAATTTTGTTGGTTGAAACGATTGGAAAATGGAGGAAATATTAAGTAATTTGGTAAAGTCACTTAAGAGTAGACCACACTTTTTCCGAGGAAAATATGCCAACAGATTAGTTGAGGAAAAAGTGGCAGTTGTCATCAGACAGCAAAAATGTTATTTGCTGACTGTCTTTAGCTGTTACGAATCAGACCATGGTCTCACCCGATTATTCATTTAATTTACTTGGCATACACACCCAAGAATTTTTGATTGTAAATACTCAGAGATGCTAACTGTTCCACTTTGACCGTACTTTGTGACAAGCTGTTGCCATGTGTTCCGTGGTTACGGGAAAGTTGAAAATAGTCCACAATCTGGAGAGGACAAGACAACATGCCCGGTAGGTTTGCCAGCAAGTGAGTGACGGTCACACACCTAGACTCTTACGTATCTCATCAAGTGATTGGCTTAAATAATATTTGGAGTCAACCATGCAATTTTTAATGTCATCAAGTTTTCCTTTATGCAAAAATACTGGTGTCAAGCCAACAGGTCTGCAGCTAAAGTAGCTGGCTAGCTACTTGCTGCTAGTGTGGCTACCACGCAGCTCCTCTCAGTCATTAATCACCGTCTCCTTAGCGACCAAGAAGGTACAATTCTAAGTTCATTAAAGGATTAATTAATTAAGAAGACTGATAAACCATGTTAAAGTAGAGAGAAAATAAAATACACAACCATACAGAGGAAAGTCCTCTTCTTCTTCCTTTCGACTTGTCCCGTTAGGGGTCGCCACAGCGTGTCATCTTTTTCCATCCAAGCCTATCTCCTGCATCTTCCTCTCTCACACCAACTGCCCTCATGTCTTCCCTCACAACATCCATCTCAACACTGAAAAAATGAGAGACTCAACCATAATTGCCACTTGGCATGTGATCTCGATGCCCTCAATATTGTTACATTCAAAGGACGTCACATTGTCAGCATTTATCTGAAGAAACACGAGGAGCAATTTCCCACTGATGTTATTCAAAATATTGGAGACGCAACAGTGGCATGCGTCACTTCTGGGATTCCCCATGTTTGATTGTCGCAGTCGTCATGCGATAACTTATCAAATCTAGTTCAAGAAGTTAGGTTATGGTCTGAGGCTGTTTTCAAAATGTCAAAGCTAACGTCATTGCCCCTACCGTTAATATTGATTGCTAGCTGTCACATGAAGTATGGTCTCATGCACTGGTAGTCTGATATGTCTACAGCGTGGCATGTGATTGTGTGTCATTGGTGATATGTTCTGTGATATGAAAACTGGAGAAAACACACGAAGGCATGGGGAGGACATACAAAATCCACACAGGCGAGGTCTTATTTGAGCCCAGATCCGCAAAACTGTGAAGCAGTTGTTCTAACCAGGGCCTTCCCAGTTACTTAAAGGGAAATTCCAATGGTTTAGAATAACAATGTATCCAATAGGTCATGTAATATGTACTCTATCTTGATAACGTGATGTTAAATTCTCTCATTTAATGGTGTTTTGAGAAGATTTTTATTGACAATTTTCAGGTGCGCCGCCATTTTCGCGAGTCACATGAACTACGTGCGCGGATGTAACGTGTTACGTGCCGTTCCAAACGGTCGATTACACGGGACACCATGATACCCAGCGCTGATTTCTCTGATTTATCCTCATCTGATGAAGAAATAGCGCTATCGGTTGATCGGGAAGATGGAGGAATACTGCCGTAGTGTTTTTAACCTGTGGCTGTAAATAATGTTGAATATTTGGATGGTTCTTCGGGCGGAATGACGCGGAGTCAGACGAGTGCGCGCCGCTGAGCGGCAGAGCTGTGAGCTCGCTCCCCGGCGAGCGCACCTGAAATTTCGCAATTGTCAATAAAAATCTTCTCAAAACAATATAAAATGAGTGAGGATTGAACATCACATTATCAAATTAGAGGACATATTACGTGACCTATTGGATACATTGTTACTCCAAACCACCGGAACTTTCCTTTAACAGATAATTTAAAAAAATAACCATGTCTAATGAAAGACATGCATATCCTTAAGACAAATACAGAACATTTTAAGTGAGTATTACATCATTGCTTCTTGCAGATAATATGGTTCTGTTGGCGTCATCAAGCCGCTATATTCAACTCTCACACACTCTCTCAAATCTGAAATTATGGTCATCATTTGGAAAAGTGTGATGTGCCCTCTCCAGGTCAGGGACGAGACCCTTTTCCAAGTGGAGGAGTTTGAGTATCTTGAGGTCTTGTTCATGAGTGAAAGAAGAATGAAGCGGGGGATGGACATGTGGATTAGTGCGGTGTCTGCAGTGATGCAGACTATCTGTCTGTTGTGGTGAAGAAGGAGCTGAGTCCAAAGACGGAAGTCTTGATTTACAATTATGTCGATTTACATTCACCTCCTCACCTATGGTCATGGGCTGTGGGTCGTGACCACAAGAGCAAGATCGCAGATACAAGTGGATGAAATTAGTTTGCTCTGAAGGTTGTCCAGGCTTTCCCTTGGACAAATGGAGTCAAGCTCGGTCATCATGGAGGGGCTCCTCCTAGAGCTGCTGCTCTTCTGCATAAAGAGGAGCCAGATGAAGCGGTTCGGGGATTTGGTTAAGGTGCCTTCTGGACGCCTGCCTTGTGAGGTGTTCCAGGCACAGCCCAGTGGGAGGAGGCCCTTAGGATGACCTGCGACTATGTCTCTTAGCTGGGCTGGGAATGTTTTAGGATCCACCCAGAAAAACTGGATGAAGTGGCTGGGGAGAGGGAAGTCTGGCATTCTCTGCTCAAGCTCGTGGACTCAAGACCTGCCTCAGATAAATCAAAGAAAATAGATGGATGGATGACTGGATAGATAAGAAATTGAATGATAACAGCTAGCATTCAACATTGGAGTAAATGCTGACATTTTTTTGTATTAATATGTATACATTGACTTTACTATATAGTAAGTTTCTTTCGGCTTGTCCCGTTAGGGTCACCACAGCATGTCATCTCAATACGTACTATAAAAAACTCTTTTTAAATGTTAAAATGGTGCATTTCCAGCTGCACGTCTTCCATATTTATGTTGCGTTTCAGCACAACTTGACATTTTTTTTTTATTGAATGTGAAAAATTCAAACACACCACTCCCTATTTTTTTCAAAAATATTTTTCTACTCAATGATCATTGAAAATGTGATGGACAAGCATCTTGAGAGGCAACTGGTGTTTTCCTATGCAAGGTATTTTTCAGAAATCTGCAATGACGTGTCTTGCCAAACTGATAGTTACAGTATGACTGCGACATTTTGTGTGTGTGGTCACATTCAGTGAAGAGCAGCTATCAAACTGTTCTGCTGTGAATATTTGTTTGTAATTGTGGAAATGGTGCCACGACAGGGCAGAGCGTGCCATTTTGAGTGTGTGTGTGTCGTGTGTAATGCAATGAGTGCACCTACCAGAGTCTTTGCGACAGAGCAGCTGTCAGTCTAGACCTCCCTCCCTCCTTCTCTTTATACTGTACCTGCCTTCCTGTCTCCCATCTGCCAGCCTATACCCTCACATCAGTCTTCCCTTAACTCCTTCCTTTCTCCAGGAAAACCAGCCTACCGCTCTCCCTCCCTAACTTCACTCACTCCGTGGCCGTGCTTCACACCTATGGATTCCCGCAGGGTGTCAGTATGATTTATTAATTCCCGAGCAACAGCTGTGAGGCATGCCGTTAAGGGAGCGATCCGACGCACTTCTGCCCAAAGAACCTGAAACCGATACTGTCTACATTTGCGTGTTTGTTCAGACTTGACAGGTTTGCTTCGGTTTGACTTTTGCATCGCTGTACAGGATGAGAAGATGTTGTATGCGTGACAAAAGGATAGCTATTTAAAGATATACAATTTTAATCCTGTGAGGGATATGTATTCAGGTATCTGGATTCCTGTCCACCCATCAAATTTGAAATGAAACAATTAATTTGATCATGTGTGGCTTTGTCAGAGAATGTATCTTTAGACAAGCCGTTCAGATCTTGGCTTGACAGTTATATAACATCCACCCGTCAATCAATTTTTTGTAATGCTTTTCAGGCTAATTTAAATCATACCGACCTATCTGGAATCCCCACCCAGAATGACTCAGCAGATATGCAGACAAGGATCCGTTTTTCCTTTTTCACAAGTGGGGGGCGGATTACACGAAACTACTTATCATGTGAAAGCCAAAAGAATGGCAGAAATGGAGTGTTGTTGGATGCAAAGATAAGCGTTATCAGCACTGACCTCTGACAACACAGCGCTCACATTCACTTCTGTCGTAACCACAGCAAATGAAACTTGTATTTTGAGCTATCTGTAGGCACTACCTTCAAACAAAAAGAAGCGCAATGTCACAAACTAGCCATTCAGTAATTTCGTATCTTTGTGGCAATCTGGTTCTTCATTGACAACTGCAGTGTGATTTTTGTGGTTCAATAAAAAAAATAATGCATTGCAGCTTTGGTGCCCAATACGTCGTCAAATCGTGAGGCAGTGTGTGGCCGAGTTACCCCCAACCCCTACAAAAAAAAGACATCATCCTATCATCCATCTCATCGCTTGATTCAGGTATGGCCAATAGATTGATCGCACGCGTCGATTGATTGACAGTTGCTTTTACCAATCCTGGGCTTTTATGAAATGTCCCTATAAAGCTGTGTTCTAGCAAGCTGGTGTCCAATTTACCATCAGTCTCTTGCTCCACGCCAGTCCCGGTGATGCACCCCCACCCCCACCCTTAATCAGTCGATCACAGAGCCTGGTAGCTTGAAAAGTAGATCTTAGGACAAAAAAAGTGAGGGCATTACAGTAGACTGCATGGAAAGCCTCAAAACCTGATACAAGATCGCAGTTTTGTTTTTCTTCATTGCAGCGCTTTGGTAGCTATAGATATATAGATATAGATCTCCGAGTCTGAGTCACCAACTAACTTTTCTCATGACAGTACCCTTCAGCTGTGTCGCCTGCTATGCACCAGAATGAATTTGTGGAACAATCCATGTCCGTGTCGCCTTCTCGCTACCGTGAAATTTGATCTATCAAGAAAAACAGCATATTGAGGGATTGTATAACAGCATTCTTTTAGAATTGCATGGCGGGCAGAAATTAATGTTTTGGTGTGCTGTATGTGGCTGAGAGCTCAGTGTGCCTGTAAGTAACTCGACTCTAAAATCCTGGACAGTTACAGGTCCATCACCTGTGCTCATCCATTCATCCATACATTTTCCGTGCCACAGATCTCACCTGGGTTCCAGGCGTGCTGGAGCCTATCCGAGCTAGCTTTGGGCAAGAGGCGAGGTACACCCTGAACATAGAAACAAACAACCATTCACACTTAATGGCAATGAAGAGTCTTCAATTAATATTCATATTTTTGGGAACTGGGAGGAATCCGGAGTACCGGGATAAAAACCCACATTGGGAGAACATGCAAACTGCACACAGACGAGTCCGGATTTGTGACACACATGTGCTAACCACTCTTCCACCGTGCCGCCCTCGCTCTATGTGCTCATGTTTGCTTTAATCAAATCATATTCGGAGAGGGAAGTAGAACCAGGACTATTTGTGCGCTTCATTTTTGCCTCTTTTATTCTCACACACTTGAGCTTTTGCAGACGCAAACACGCTGTCACTGAAGACATCACTCCGTACACACGCTGGGCGGTCATTCAGCCGTGACTTTATACAATGTCGTCCCTCGATGTTTTCCCTCGAGGATGTACAGTGTGTGCCGGAGTAACGTTGCCTGCATGTCACGTGTGACCCAACTCGTTAAAAAACATATATATTTTGGGGTGATTATCCCTAGGGAATAGGAAGTGGCCAACTAGTTGTGCACAACGAAGGTTCTTTATTCATTTCTGCGTGTCCTATCATGGTGAATATGCATGCAGGATTCTGTGTCAAATAGATACACTGATAGCGGGTGGTGACATTTTATAACTCTTTGATGTAATCAAACTCTGGGCCCACTAAAATTCACGGATATTTCCTAAATCTAGTGCATTTTTCAGTTTGTGAAAGCTCCCTGAAAGGGAATTTAGGCATGAGAAAGATTTCAACGGGATCCTGGCATCCGTCCTTGAACAAATTATATGCCGAAATATAATAATATTAATGATATCCAACCATCCATTTTCTGTTTTGCTTATCCTCATGTGGGTTCCAGGTGAGATGAAGCCTATTTCAGATGAATTTGGCCAAGAGGCAGGGTGCACTCTTGACAGGTTGCAACCCAGTGGTAGGGCACCGTAGACCAGTGAGGCCTGGGAGGGATCTCAAACTCAAGGCCCGTGGCCACAGCCGGCCTGACAAATTATTTTTGACAAGATTTTCAAAATCCATCTTTGTCTGTACAGGTAGAAGAGATGTTTGCCTGATAAAAGGATAGATATTTAAAGATATACATTTTTAATTCAGTGAGGGGGAAAAGCAGCTCGCCTGCAGCCTTCTTCCCCCGTGCCAACGAGGGGTCATTAAGGATGAGGAGCGACAACCTTCTCAACAAATCCCGGCTCTTTTGAGCCTGTGAAAGCGACACATGGTGGGGATCTGCTGAAAGCCGACTCCCGTCCCCTTGTTGGCCGTAGCGCCGGCCGCAAGAGGTGACATTCTCCCACACATACAATCCACAGGCCCGTCCTCCTCTTTCAGGACTCTTCAGGCCCCTGTGTCCCCCCCCCCCCACCATCCCTTTTCAAACGGCAGTGCTTGGGAGAAAGACTCCACGGATTAGCCCCGGCCAGGTTCTTTCAAAGGCCATTAGAGCAAATTACAGGTATCTCGTTACCAGAGTGCTGGGACAGGCCAGGTGAGGGGCGCAGAGGCCACGCAGTGGAGCAGGGGTCAGCTTGGGACAAAAAGACGAGGCCACTCTGGGCCCCACTCTATCTGAGGGTCTGCCCTGCTTCACAAACTGCTAGACCAGCATCCATGAATGGCTCACTTGATGGGACCTCAGAGACATTGTCTCACCACTGTAACTTTAGCCTTTTTTTTCCCCCCTATAGTAGCCCCCCGATAGACACACACATACACCTCCTTCTGGCCGACCTCTTTTTTCTCGTCTTCTGATCGACGTGGGCATGAAAAACAAGGAGTAAACCACTGTAAAAACAACTAGAATAGCATTTCGTAGAGCTTTGCCTAGGCCAAACAATCTGAGTTGAAAGTTTAAAAAAAAATGAGATTTTTCGTTACTGACCAATGCCCCAACTATTCTATAACTCCAATTTTGATAGCATTTTCAGATTGTTCTGACATATGTGTTCAGAAAAATTCAGGTGGAATCTAAGTGCACAAATATCCCTAGCACATGTCATCGCTTCCGTTGCAATTACATTGATCATCTATGATCCGGACCTCAATGTAAGCCGTAATGGCAACCACACGTGCGCTGTCAATGTCTCATTACGAGACTGATGTTGTTGATAAAAAAAAATGGTGGAGATGGCCACAGGGAGTTCCGTATCCTGTCATTTTCTTTAACATCTCACATACACACATGCAAGCACACGGACATTTATTGGCCACACACACACCCTATCCCCAACCGGTGGATGACAATCTAGTGGAGGAGCTGCGGAAGTGTTTCATTAGCCAATTACCGCTGTAGATAAGGCCTGCGTTCCCACAGTCCACAGGGCCTTGGGTCAAATGTGACCAATTACCCACCCCCATTCCCCTTGCAGGACAGATTATTGTGTCTGATTTACCCCAGTCAGACAGACTGACCCAGTACTCCGCAATCCACATCTGGAGAGGTCTGAGTGGACTGGAAGTGTGTGTGCGTGTGTGTGTGTGTGTAGTGGTTGGGGGGGGGGGTTGATGTTGTCTGTGTGTGTTTGCACTAAAATAACGGAGGGTACATTTTGAGCAAGGGTGGGCAACCTACAATACATTTGGGTGTGTGTGTCCGCATTTGAGCCAGCACACTGCTATTCTAACAACAGCAATGGGCGTTTTTGCACCCACACACCTGTCCCAACTTGAAAGGTATACCAATAAGGGAGTTATTGCAAGTATGTAGAGGTTGAAGGAAGTTGTAGAGCAACAAGAATGAGATTTATTGCACTGATAAATTTCTGCCAGTAGGGAGGAGCCTTTGAATTTCTTCAGACAGATGTCTGGTTAAGCTATGACAATAGCGAAAAGGTCAAGTGTCATCCCTATAAACATTCTAAAATAGACATTGTAATGAAATATCATATGACATTATTCAGTTCTGTACGAAAAAATAAATATGAGCGGAAAGTGCGTCATCCATGCGCAAAGTTGCAGAAGTGTCACTCGACATCCAAGTGGTTGCCATATTGGCTCCATTTTCTGTCCGTGACGTCACCCCGGACGTTCGCCATTGAAAATACACTGTGGCCCCTACTGTACACATCCCTTCTGGCACGGAATCTCTTTTTGAAGAAGAGAACATCTCACAACTGAGTGAAGTTCCTGGGGCGATATTACCCTATTGTTTCGAGCCATATTTAGATGATGTGCGGATCACGCCTCCCCGTCCGATCCACTTCCATCGCGGAGATGAGCCATCGCAGCCAACAAGGCCGGCAGCCGACAAGGCTTTACGGCGTTGTTGTCGCAGGCGCCTGAGTGCGCCATTGCCGGCAGCATTGTTCATAGCCGCCGCCGGCATTGTTCACAGCTGCCACCGTCCCTGATGAACAACCCGCCAGGCCGGGTTGCTTTACGGCGTGGTCGTCGCACACGTCTGAGTACGGCATTGCCGGCAGCGTTGTTCATAGCCGCCACCGTCCGCGAGCCCGACGCGGCAGCCGTCCGACGCGCACATCGACACATTTAGCACCCCTGTCATGCGTATGCGGATCTTTTGTTACGTTATGAGAGACAGATTACGTGGTCCGCCCCAAACTATAATTTTTTTTAGTAGCTGTATACACACCTACCTGTCGTTTGGGACCCACGAAGCTCTCGTCCTTTGCACCTGTGCAATCTATTTTTTACGATGAACTGGGTCTCTTGCAAACTTATGAAGTTTGTGTTCGAGTGTTCGAGCAATATCCAGCAATGCAACAAAATGGCATTTTGGCTAACATGAAGGAACAACGAGCTACCTTCCCGGAATAATAATAATAACATACTAAAAATCATCCATTTCATGACACTTGACCTTGAAGTTTGTCTCCTTTCAAATGAAAGAACCACAACATGCACCGTCCAACTCTGAGAGTTTGTGCCTCTGATCCAGATACAGCTATGTGACCTCTAACTGCTAGAAAAACTATTTATTATTCATTGAATATTTTAAAATATTTAGGCTTAGATTGAAGATACATTTCTTCATCAAGGTTCCTTCAACTGCATGTCACGTGACTACTTTTTCTGGTGAATGCCATCAAACCAGAGTGAGTAGAGCTGTGGCTGTCATGTGGAGTGGAGCAGAGGAAATATTGCTACTGCTACTAATAACCACAAAATTGCGAACCCTCTCAGCTCATTTAGTTCAGCAATATGGGAGCGTTTTAACTGCCTTGTCGAGGACAGAGATGGAAATGATCTCGATCTAAGACAAGATCCAGACTATTTGCTAAGTGCTCCAAAGCATTACCCCAAGTCACGGGCGACATGTCAAACATGTTGATCCACCTTCGCAGACACCATCCGGAAATTGATTTAAAAGCGGGGACATGGAAGAAAACACATGCACAATCTACTCTGGCAAATGCGTTTATTAATGTTAATCAATTGGGTGAACCTTGGAGTATGGGAAAGGCCTCAAGAATGCTTGGCCAAAGAATAGTGATGAAGAAACAATGTCAACGTCAAAAATATTGAGCCCACCTACGCTGATTGCTGGAATAATTTATTGTATTGCTGCATCATAGATTTTTGTACGGCCCTCGCACGACTTCATAAACGCTGAACCGGGCCTTGATTTAAAGGTGGAAAGACTGTTAGTCAAACACGAACCATGCCGGTATTTACCCCCTCATCAAGTGGTAATTAGCCCACACGTCCTGTCTGTCCTGCTGAACGCCAGCCCCCCACCCCCTTCAAGATGTGATTGTACTTAACGGAACATCAATCAGTTCTTTAAGGAACCTCTGGGAAGCCCCTGTGATGATCAAACTCTAAATTTACAAGCATGTGGAGGGGCCTTGGGGGAGGTACTAGAGGACAACCTGAGGAAGAAGGGGGTCACAATGATGGATAGCGGGGGTGAAAAAGGTTAACGAAGTCCAAGAGTGTGCGCCTGTGTGGTACCAATCTCCCGACTAAAGAGGCCTTTTCTTTAATCAGGGAGGGGGTACGGGCAGAGCAAAGTGCCTCCAAATCATGCATTACATCCATAACAAGCCAGAGGCCGCCTATCAAAGGCTTCACAGATAGTTAAGAGCAGATCTGCCCGCTGAGAGCTTTGTGACTCACGCGGCTTCTGCAGTTTCCTGCACTTTGCTGCCCTGGGAATGGTGGCCAGGATGGTGCAATCCACATTAGTCTGAGGTCATTCCCCCCGTGCCACTAAATTGCTGAAAGCTGGCGTGCCGCTGCTGTGTCTACGGCTGTTTTTCGTTGGCGGTGCAGCCCAGACTCGGGATGCGGGAACGTAATCAGACAAAAAGAAACGGCTTGTTTACGCTTTCAGGGCCTGGCGTTTATAGGATTCTCCTGGACTCTTCTCCTGGAGTAAATTACTGTATGTCAGCAGCTCCTTTTGACGCTGCGCGCACTTTTCCATCTTTTTTCCTGTGTCGCTGGTCTGGATAAACGGCACTCACACGGAAGGGTGGAACAAATTCAAACCGGACATGGCGGGACAGCACCTGTGCATATGGGAGTTCCAGGGACCGTAGTGTGAACTTAAACACTCCACAACCACTTCTCACATGCTATTGTGTTGAAAGCGATGATTACACTGTATAGACCCCACACCACCATAAAAAATTGCAACCAGCCTTCTTTCAACTTTCAGGGCATAATTCTTTCAGTCAAAAACAGATCTCTATTGATTTGTTGTTATTGATTTTGATTTGATGGATGATTTGCCATGAGATGTGACTTTAATTTGTTCAGTGACCACACTCAAATCATCTTTCCCTGTTGAAATGAATGGAAATGGCATGAATCCATTCCAGCCTGTGCTGGGCGATAATAAAACAAGAGCTACATACTGTGGTTTCAAAATGACTTTTTCTTGATAAACACATGCAACGTAGACAATAACTTTAAAGGGAAAATCCAGTGCTTTGCATGAACAGTTTATCCAATAGGTCATTTAATATGTACCCTATTTTGACAATGTGATGTTTAATCCTCTCTCATTTAATAATGTTTTGAGAAGGTTTTTATCGACAATTACGAATTTTCGAGAGTCACATGACCTACGTGCACGGATGTGACGTGTACGGTGCCTCAACGAAGGCTCGAATACATGGGACACCATTTATGCCCATTGCGGATTTCTCGTATTTATCCTCATCTGACGAAGAAATAGCAGTATCGGTTAATCGGGAAGACAGAGGAATACTTCCATACAGATTTGAACCTGTGGCTGTAATTAATGTTGAATATTCGGATGGTTCTTCAGGCGGAATGACACGGAGTCTGACTACTCGGAGGCCTACGCGCGAGATACGTGCGTGAACAAAGGCCTCCGGGATCTCCTGGCCAGCAGCCACGGATGGTTCTTCGGACGGGAATGACGCGGAGTCTGATGAGCGAGCTCCGGCGGCGGGCTGCGAGCCGAGCTTCCAGGCGGCGGAGGCCGTTAGCTGAGCTTCGGCGGAGGCCTTTAGCCGAGCTTCGGTAGGTAAGTCTCGCAAATGTGACTCGCAAAATTGGCAGCGCCCCTGAAAATTTGTAATTGTTGATAAAAATCCTCTCAAAACACTATTAAATGAAAGAGGATTTAACATCACATTGTCAAAATAGGGTACATATTACATGACCTATTGGATACACTTTTCGTGCCAAGCACTGGATTTCCCCTTTAAGAGACTGCTTTCATCCATGTTTAGCATGTCAAGTTAATAGAACCACGCCATGTTAGGTTGACCCATGCAGCACTTTAGCAGCAAGATGCAACAGTCACTAATGTCATGTTTGTAGATTGCTGCGGTGGGACAGTCTAAATTGGAATTGGAGAACTTGAAAGCTTTTTTTTTCCACAAAGGTGATATAAACACAAACTGAAAAATTATATATATATATATATCACAGCTATTTAAAATTACTACAATGGACCAATCACAAGGGATGAGCACAGTGGCTTTCTCCACGCAAAAACTTTTTTTTACGTGTGCGTGGGGCAAGGTGCGTAGAGGTGCTACGCGGGGCAATGCGAGGTCACAATGAGGGCGTCGGCGGCTGTATGACCGCAGGAGTATCAAGTGGCCTTTACAGTTTTTGTTTTACCTTGGACTCTCAACTCTTGATTCACAAATTCATGACAGCTGTTCCAAGAATCGACTTGATTTAAAAATGTATTTTAACCAGAGTTAATTGAGGTCATTTATTGTTTGGTATGCTGACCTTGCCTCACTATTTCATTGCTGATTTGATCAGTGCCAGCAGAGCAACTGTATTGATCTCTGTAATTTGTGACCAATCTGCTTTAAACCTGTAAGGATTATTGCGTTGTCAAATGAAGAATCCCTTTGATTTTGTGCTTGATATAAAATGGCTGCGGTATCTGAACAAAGTTCTGATCAAAGTTCCCTCTTCACCTCTCTTGTAAGTTTTGCACTTCAACGTTCCAGGCTCAATGTCAACGTGAGAATTTGTTTTTTTTTTCTTCTCTCTTCTGGCTCTCCACATCACTGCCACCTTGAAGCATATGTGCTGTGCTCAGGTGTGTTCCAGTGAGTGAGCACAGACACGACATATGCTCCGTGGCCTTCGAGCGGCCCGCATTTACACTATTCAAATGAGACGTGCACGCAGGGGAGGTGACAGAAAGCCCGCGAGCAAGTTTGGGGCTCTGTCACAACTGTCACTTGCTCCGCTGGCCAGACGGCCTTGACCCCCATCCCACCCACTGCGGGAACAGAGGACAGATGAGATAGAGAGCAGGAGAGAGGCAATGTTTAAAAATAAAAAATAAAGTACTGACCGACACAAAGAAATAACCCGTTTGATGAATATTTAAAAGTGGAGGGGTGCCTTCACAAAGTTAATAAGGCTCAGGTTTGATTGTCAGAGGTATCCATTTGGATCACAAAATGAAATTCATCCATTTTCTTGGCCTGTTATCCTCACGAGGGTTGCAGGAGTGCTGGAGCCTATGCCAGCTGTCTAGGGGCAGGAGGCGGGGTACACCCTGAACTGGTTGCCAGCCAATTGCAGGGCACACAGAAACAAACGTCCGCACTCACAATCACACCAAGGGGCAATTTAGTGTCCAATTAATGTTGCATGTTTTTGGGATGTGTGAGAAAACCGGAGTGTCCGGAGAAAACCCACGCAGACATGGGGGGAACATGCAAACTCCACACAGGCGGGTCCGGGATTGAACCCGGGACTTCAGAACTGTGAGGCCAACGCTTTACCAGCTCATCCACTGTGCCGCCTCAAAATGAAATCAAATGACAAAAAGTAAATGTCAGTCTTTGGGGTGGCTTACAGACATTAGCTAACAGTTAATGCGTTGTTTGTCCAAATCTCATTTAGGGCAAGCTATTAGTGATTGTGGTCAGCTCATGATATTCACTGGTAGATATGATTTTTTTGTTGTGTATGTACCACTGTGTTTCATTGTTATGTAATAAAAAGGTTTTCTTGTATTATGTTGTCGCTAAATGCCAATGGGTTGTGCTACACAGGCCAAAAAAATTAAGAAATGTAATTTATTTTTAGTAATTGTATAATGGGGATAAGTATTAATTTTCTTTATTAAAAATCCCAGGAGACATTTCTCAAAATGCACCATTATTATCTTTGTTTAGTCAACACACTTATGTTGGGTCGCACAAGCGGGTGAAGTGCCAGGTGGGTGTGTGTCTGTTTCGAGAGAAGTTGGTGTCACATTTCAATTGAGATGCACAATTGGCAACATGACTCTCAGTCATTATGAATGAGGCATCCAAACAAAGATGGCTGACTATCCCAGTGCAACACTTAGTGTCTGCTAACGAGCATGCCCCCCTCCAAAATGGGAAAAACACCCACTCACATCTGCACGCAGACATAAATGCGGATGAATGACGAGTTACAGTCTGGTTCAAATTAGTCATTCGGGAGAAGAAGCGTGCATCTTTTTTCAGTTTAGGGCGCACTTCATGTTCCTGCAATGGCACAAGTATAAACACAGGGGCATGCATTTTAAAAAGAAAGTTCATTTTTGTCAAATGTGATGATAATATAGCTTGACGTGCCGTCGTGAACATCATCTTTCCATTCAATATCTTCTTGATGAATCACTTCATCTCACACTCGGCAACCTACACTATGCACGTGTACGGCACGAGAGCTTTTCATCCAGCCTGTCACGCACGTTTAAAAACTAATGAAAGCACCTTGCAAATACTCCGAATATTGTGACTTATTCCATAGTTCTGGATTTAAAAAACATGTCTGAAGAGAAAAAAAATCCCATTAAATAAACTCAGTCGTAATGTCAGGCTTGTTTTCTGATGACATATTTGATTTTCTGACAGATTTTGGCCCGCCCACATTTAGGTAACAACCTGCATGATTGGCCACATCAGCCAAAAAGAAATTGAGCATATTTCCTTATCTTAGTATCTTTTGTTAGTTGCTTCACAAATCTGGACACTGTTGGACTTTCTCCACATTGTCTGTTATTTTTTTTACATAATATCAACCAATTTAAAGAGGTGAAAACATCTATAATTGCTATTGAGCAATAAAAATATCTGGCAAGTGTTATAAAACTTAGGAAGATGACACGACACTGAAATTTGCTTTTGTGAAGATAAAGCTTTTTTGTAAGGTCAGAATTCTTTTTTCCCCATTTTAAATTAGTGATTGAACATAAATGATCGTGTTCATAAATATTTTGTTTATGTAAGTGTGCAACAGTATATGTAAGGTATAACACCACCTTGAACAAAGCGGTGTTTGGTGGGAAGTTTTTTCATTTTTTGAGGGGTTTTCATTTTGGGGGTGTGAGGATTTTGTTCCATAGCAACAATATATTATACACTTTATAGTGTGGTTCATTCTTTTGTCCACACCAGCTATTCAGCGAATTTGGTCTGCAGACCAATCGACGCCCTCACACCTCACAAATATGACGGCCCATCAATTTTGGCGACGTAAAAGGACATTTTCCGGGGAATTAGTTACGTACCGATTACTCCAGAATGTATTGATATTTTCAGAAATGAAGGCCAGTTTCATTTTTCTGAGTACTAAATACACATAGAGAACATGAAATGAAGTCCATCTAGATGGCTGCATGGCGGATTTGATGCAAGTATACATATATTTAAAGAAATATGAGTGAGTGCTGGATGCGGATTTATTGAGCTGTATGTCTGCTAATTGGGAGTGCCTACAGTATGAACATTTTTCAAGCTCCGACCTTGAGGAGTTATTAAAGTTTTGAGCTTTGCTGGGATATCTTTGACGGGTGCATCTTCAACGCACCCCTGGAAATGGACAAAATGAACCTAAAATGGCTGTTTGTTTTTTTAAAGGCAGCCTTATCGTGTTATTTTGGTTGTAGTTTTTCACACTTTTTTCTATCTATCCTAAACTAATCAACATGGATACCAAATTTTGGATGTATAAGATTATCGTAATTTCCGGCCTATAAACCGCAACTTTTTTCACACGCGTTCAACCCTGCCGTTTATGCGGTGAAGCGGCTAATTTGTGCATTTTTTTTTCTAATGGCCGCAAGGGGGCACTCAAGCGGAAATGGTAAGAGTGAGACCGGTGGAATATATGTGCCGAGGAAGTGACTTTTACCAGTCCAGCCCTGTTAGCGCTGCGCTAGCGTGTTACTGCCGTCTCTCAGTGATTTTTATCGGTATGTTTTTTTTTTTTAACCGGCCCTGTTAGCACGGCATTAACGTTAGCCCAGCGGTGCTAGCGTTAAACTCTGTGTGTACCATCTTTCTTTGTAAATATCTCATGTTTCAATGTCGATTTCAATGTGGGCACTTGCGGCTTTTGCGCAGCTGCGGCGTATGTATGTACCAAATGGTATTTCCTTTACAAATGTACTGGGTGAGGCTTATAACCAGGTGCGCTCTGTAGGCTGGAAATTATGGTGATGGTTGGTTTGTTTACTCATTATTACCTCTTCCAAGCGCAAGAATCCAAAGATGAGATTTAGGTGTTTTATTTTGAAATTTAAGTGTTTTATTTTGAAATTTAAGACATTTAATTTGCGAGTTGAATTACCCCTTGTCAACAAATATCCACGAGTGGCACCACTCCAAATGTCTTACATGCGTTTGAGTCATTTATCTTTTATCCATCCAACCATTTTCTCAGCCACTAATCCTCACAAGGGTCACGGGAGTGCTGTAGCCTATCCCAGCTATCATCAGCCAGGAGGTGGGGTACACCGAGAACTGGTTGCCACCCAATTGGAGGGCACATCGAAACAAACAACCATTCACACCCACAATCACACCTACAGGCTTTTAATCTCTCTTTATTGCTGTTTGATGTCACTCTCCTCCCTCCCCTAGAATAAAAAATGGTATCTTGTTTTACATTTGATGGATAGTAATGTCCCAACAATTCAAAGGTTAAACCTTAGTGTCACACAATATCCTAAGCTGACCTTTAAAAGTGTATTTTCCCTTCAAAGGCAGTACACGCCCGGCTTTTGACCGTCTTGAGTATATGAAAGCAAATCTTGCCTGTTCTCACCCAACTTTGTGTCACCGCGGCTTACAAATCCACATCTTCCCTGCTGTGAGTAGCCCACTTATTTCCTGGCCGTAACCGACATACACACACTTTCCAGCATGTTTTAGAAACCACACAAATATGGCAGCGCAGCTGCTGGCTGGCGTGTAAAAACCACTAATCCTAAAACCACGCCAGTACATATTGCAGTTATCTGTATCTTAAATAGTGCTGGGTCATTTCGTGCTTGCTGTTTGTATTTGTGGCTAAAAGTGGCCTAAAAAAAGCGTGCATGATTTCACCAATTTCACGTCTATTGCACTTTATGCCCTGTAAAGTTGATATTTTTATGGCCTGATTGCCTGACAGCGAGACAATATTTTTCCTGCATGTCCTATCCTGCTCTATTTATGTTTATGTGTGCCAGCAAAGAGAGTGTTTAAAGTCTATTGGGACTTTATGGCACGTCTTCTGGCATCTGTGATAATAATAGGAAAGGAAAACTAAAGATCAACCTGTACAGCACGCGTCACAACGCCTTAGTGACTCTTATTACTTCCTGCGCGAACCAAATCAGACAAGAGACAGGAGACGGGGGTATGTCTGTCTTTAGGGCAACAGGTGCATTGCATTCCTCTCCAGTGCCAGGCTCACATATTTAAAGCTATTAAGTGGAGTAGTTAGTCATTTGTAGCTATACAGTATATCCAAAGGATGCCAAGTAAACAGGCTGCTTTCGTCCCGTGCCAGGGGTTCAAGGCTTTCAGACGCGTCTGGCTCACTTTAAGCAGGGAGGGTTTGTTGCATGCATCAAAATGAAAACATTTATGTGCTCAGTGGTGGAAAAAAAGACATTAGGGCATGCCTATAAATTCACGTCATTTAAATTTCAAGTTGAACAAGTAGAGATTAGGAGAAGCCTAAAATGAAATTAGATCAGCAATCGTTATTAAGAGGTAATGAAATTGGTAAAAAACAGATTACTTATTTTTAAGGATTATTACCTTATTGCATTGGAACTAATCAAGATATCATAATAGTGAGTGTGCGATATATTGGAAGAAAAGATGATGTGATTAATCCCCCCCCCAATACATTGCGGTTCTTTGTATTGTGAACTTTAAAGCAATCGCTTTTTTAAGGCTCTATACAGTGTACACACAGGTCTGAATTTGGAGTCTTCAGTGTAGTACCACATCGTGCTGTGGCACTGAGGTTGCTGGGAAAGAGTATTTAAGAGCAGGAAGAAGAGAAGAGCCAAAAAAATATAAAAGTATTTGTTGTTCCCACAGAGAGGAGAGAATGCATGCATAATGTTGTATGCTCTCTATTCATTGCTCTTTTGTGTGTGTTAAAGTAGCAATGATCTGAACGGTTTGTCATTCCATAATATCTCAGGCAATTGACAATATAGCCTGTAGAGATTTTTTTTTTTTTCAGATAAATGTATATGGTTAGGCTAATATTTTTTTGTGTAAATATGCAATACAATGTTTGATTTTGTTTTGTTTGACATGTCATTTTTCCTCGACTGTAAAGTTCAGCTGAGAGTGACAAATGAACATCTTAAAACAAGTACGCGTCGCCTCGTATTTGGAATATTCACCTTAAGGAAATATTTCTTAAAAATGGTTTTGGGTTTTTTTTCTACAAAGTACTGCTGATTTTCACCTTTTGCAAGAGGGTCTGGAACTTATCCCCCCAAAAATGAATGGGGGTTCACTGTACAATTAAAGAACCACTTTAGCTCACAATACAAGATTATCTTTTTCTTGCCAACTAATAATAATATCACAACAGCAATTGTACATCAATACTGTAAGAAACAAAAGAATGCCCTGAAACATCACAATAGCTATGTAATTAAAGAACTGCAGAGAAACTCGTGATCAAATTTCTCATTTTCTGCCAATGATGATGTACAATACAGGGAGTCCTCGGGCTAAGACGGCCTCGACCTAAGACGTTTCGACTTTACAACGCCCGTCCCCCGTACGCCATTTTGTCTAGCTAATGCTTGTCTGTGTTTTTGGCGCCGGGAGTATCTTCGCATTTTTCGCACTCCTTTTTAGACATTATCGCCCCAAAGAAGAAAGCTGTGTCTTTCAGGAATGCTTCTGCAGCCAAAAGAAAATCCATTACCACGGAAATTAAGCTCAAGATCATTAAAAGATTGGAGGAAGGAGAGACAGCGACAGCACCAAGGCTTCGATCAGTCGACCGTGGTGACAATTATTAGAGACAAAGCCCGTATTTTAGCGCATGTGAAAGGTTCCGTTCCTATGTCGTATACAATGGTAAACAAAACAAGGTTCTTTGATACTTGTCGAGATGGAGAAGATTGAGGACCATGTTCCTTTGCAATAGCCTCTAACAGCCTCTCCTATTCTTCTCCATCCACCTCTCAGCAGTAATGCCAAGTATATCATGTCGTTTATTTCAATGTATTTGTTTTTTGTACAAAGTATTTTGATGTAAACTCTGACTTTAATGGTGGAATCCGGCTTAAGTTCAAATTCGAGTTAAGTCGCTACTGTAGGAACTGATCTCAGTCGTAGACTGAGGACTCCCAGTAATGTGATTGTGAGAAGATTGGAAAAAAGGAAAAACTTATGGAAAGCAGCTTTGTGTAACTCATCATGCGATGTACAAAGGTTAGTTTGAGTTTACTGTGACACTAACTTTTGCTGCATTATGTGATTAATGCTGGCTATTTCCAAAGTGTCTTGTCCTCCTAAATCAATAAGGGAGGAACTTTTGGACTCCAATGGTTAGTTTAGTCATGGGGAATTCTTCTTCATGTCTGAAAGCACATTCAAAGTATCAAATGTCTTTTTTTTCTCTCCACGATTTATTCACTATAGCATTGATAAATTACCACACAGATTTTAAGCCTCTCTGAAGATGTTTTGTTTTAATCAATTGATTCAAACTCCAAGTCTCCCGTTTGGCGCGGCCCCGTGAAGTTGTGTCTCTTTTGTGTTGCCTTCACACCCACAGGATGTAACGATAAAAGAATTTGGTGCCGGAGCCAAAGTCAGACTCTATAAATCTGCTGATGAACCCAGTAAATCCCACAGAGAAGCCAGAGCCAGACTGCCAAAGGTTGTTAGCTACTAATTGCTACATTTCAAGGGTCCATTCACGATAGGGCGCCCCGGTGGCAGGAGCAGGGATGCTCGGCTAATTAAAGCGACACAGACACTGTTGTCCCGCAATGTTCCCAGGACAGCTTGTTCTTTTAAGCTACTCATATTGGGAACTGCTTGTAAAGGGTCAATAATCATCTGCCTCTTGTAGGCATAGATCACTGTCCACTCTGGGGATGGTGACAAGATTGATTTATGACATTTCCCCCCACCCCTCTGTTATGGACTATCAACATTCATTGGAGACATCTCAGAGAAAACCTTACATAATGCTTAATGAGCAACTGGAAACCCTCCAGCACTCCCAGAGCCTTTCATTTCCACCTCAATGCCGAATAGAGTACGCCCCTGCCCTTCTTCTTGCCTCATTACCATGCGTATTCTGCTGATTCGAAATACCAAAGCCCTTCCTTCGACCAGGTGCTTCCCTCCCGGTCCTGGCCTCCGTTAATCTGCTCACGCGTTCCTGTCAGAGCTCAGCCAAATGAGTCTCGACAAGGTTACGAGACAAATCAGTCGATACGTTTACGGTATTTTGAAACATGCGTGCATGCTAATGTTTCTATTCGTCCATCCTCTAGCCCTCTTGGGGGTCCCGGCGAGCTGGAGCATAACCCGACTGTCTGAGGTGGAAACCCAGACTGCTCAAGCAGCGGGGACATATAAAGATGGACAACCATCCCCAATTATAATCACTCAGCGACTAGGGTGCATGCTGCCTGGATGAAAGTCAGGTGAGTGAAACACCTCACCGTCAGATACTACACTTCTGTATTTGCAGTTCTAAAAAATTTTCAGGCCCAATCATTAAAGCATCCCTCTGTTATCTAGTCTCAATCTATAAAGGAGAAATAATATTAAATTTTAGTATAGTTATGACCGTCTCTAAAGAGGCCCCATAGCTCAGTGGTTAGAGCATTGGTTTGGTAAACCAGGGGTTGTGAATTTGTATCTCACTGGGGCCTCTACTCCCCAAGAGGGGTTACGTCAGGAAGGGCGTCTGGCGTATAAACTGTGCCAAACAAATATGAGCGTTCATCTGAGATGTCACGCTGTGGCAACCCCTAACGGGACAAGCCGAAAGCAACTTCCGATGACCCTCTCTAAATAGAGCAGCCGGTTTAGGGGAGCTGTGCTGTCTCATGCAGATGAGAAACTGTTCAGCCCAGCCCCCTCTACTGCAGTGGATCCAAAAGTACAGCAGTACAGCCGTGGAACGAGATGAGAGTTTTTGTTTTTTTTTTCGCTGAGTTGTGGGTGGACAGACTCAGTGTGATTCCAAAAACCCAAATATATGTAAGCAACCAATGAAAGTTTTCCATAATATTGTCTGTCTTTTGACTGACAGAATCATCACAGTGCCATTGGTCTACGTAATGTCCTCTATACGTTCGCTGTGTGATTGGCTGGTGATCACCGCGGGGTGTCAGTCAGCCTGGATAGATAGATTCTAGCACCTACTGTGACTGTAAGCCCGTTAAACTTCCAGACAGACAAACAGAAAATGCATGCATGGGCACTGAGAGAATCATCTCACCACCACACTTGTCCTAGCCAAAGTGGTTGGTGAGTGTCTAAAACAAGTTTGACTCATTTCCACAACACATTTCATCAGGGTGGAAGATTCCCGGGCCACTTCACTCCCCGCCACCCCCCCACCCCACCCCCCACTGTACTCACACTCTGGGTGCCATCCAACTCAAACGTGAACTCAGAAAACCCAAAAGATGCTGTGAGCTGACGGAAAAGTTAGCAAACATAACACACCCTGAATGGAAGAGTTCCTTGGACGTCAGATTAGAACTGAGCTGGTCCAGCAAGCTATAGCGAGCCTTAGTGCTTCGGGTCAATGAGTTTCCTGTAATAACCAACATTTTACTAAACAGAATATACACTTTGCTGTGTTGCGTGTGATACCGTTGTATAGCCCTACCGTTGCGCACTTAGAACTGCCTTTCCGATTTCTCTTCATTACATCTCGGGTTTACGAATTGTTAATTCAACTCGGTTGCTGGGCAGGGACTCGCAGCTGTCTAATTAACAGCCTGTGACCTGGGCCAGGATATGATGCGTACCTGCCTCTTGTAAACACTGGGTGTGTGTTTTCCCCTCTCAATCATAATGTATTTGAACATACGTATGTCAAAAGAAAAACACATCAAGGAGGTTGTTATTTTTAGCAACTTTAGCGATCACGTGACATTTTGTTTCTTTAGCTGGTGTGGTTGCTTTGGTTTGACGTCTGTTTCGATATATTTCCTGCTTGAGTTGACTTTGTAAGCCACTATACATGTACACAGTGGTTAATGTATTTGTTACAAGATATGGTCGGCATACAGAGCTTTCCTTGTTATACAATGACTTCTTTAGATTAACGTTGCATTTTAGTGCCTTTGCATAAACGGACAACACGGTGAATAAGCGGTTAGCACATCTGCCTCACTTTTCAGAGGTCGGGGGTTTAAATCTGGGCTCTGACCTTCCTATGTAGAGTTTGGATGTCCTCCTTGGGCTTGCATGGGGTTTCTCTGGGTTTTCCATTTCTCAGCGGTTCTTTTCCTCCCACATTCCAAAAACATGCATGCTAAAGGGGAAATCCACTGGTTTTCATAAACAATGTATCCAATAGGTCATGTAATATGTACTCTATTTTGACAATGTGATGTTAAATCCTTTCTCATTTAATAGTGTTTTGAGAAGATTTTTATCGAGAATCACGAATTTTGTTAAAGCTATTAAGTGCAGTAGTTAGTCAGTTGTTCTGTGATATGAAAACTGGACAAAATGCATGCAGGCAAGGGAAGGACATGCAAACTCCACACAGTCGAGGTCTGATTTAAACCTGGGTCCTCAAAACTGTGAAGCAGTAGTTGTAACCACTGCCTTCCCAGTTAGTTAAAGGAAAATTCCGGTGGTTTAGAGTCACAATGTATCCTATAGGTCTCGTAAGATGTACGCTATCTTGATAATGTGATGTTAAATCCTCTCTCATTTAATAGTGTTTTGAGAAGATTTTTATCGACAATTCCGAATTTTCAGGGGTACTGCCATTTTCACGAGTCACATGACCTACCTGTGCGGGGATGTGACGTGTACCGTGCCGCAACAAAGGCTCAATTACATGGGACACCATTTATGCCCAGCGCTGATTTCTCGGATTTATCCTTATCTGATGAAGAAATAGCAGTATCGGTTGATCGGAAAGACGGAGGAATACTTCCATACACAGCCGTGAGCGGCACACCCATGAGCGGCTCCGCCACTTGGTTGATCAGAAAGCTGGAGGAATACTCACGGAGGAATACTTCCATACATAGTCCTGAGCACCGCTGTGTATGGACGTATTCCTCTGTCTTCCCGATCAACCGAGTGGCCGAGCCATGAGCTCGCTCCCCGAGCCCTGGAGCTCGCTCGGCGAGGAGCGAGCTCACGGCTCCCCTGAGCCCCATGAACTGTGCCACTCACGGCTGTGTATAGAAGTATTCCTCCGTCTTCCCGATCAACCGATACTGCTATTTGTTCATCAGATGAGGATAAATCCGAGAAATCAGCGCTGGGCATAAATGGTGTCCCATGTAATCGAGCCTTTGTTGCGGCACGGTACACGTCACATCCCCGCACATAGGTCATGTGACTCGTGAAAATGGCAGTACCCCTGAAAATTCGTAATTGTCGATCATAATCTTCTCAAAACGCTATTAAATGTGAGAGGATTTAACATCACATTGTCAAAATAGAGTACATATTACATGACCTATTGGATACATTGTTAAAGCAGACCAGTGGATTTCCCCTTTAAGTTAATTGAGGACCAAATTTTCCCGAGGTGTTAATATTTCTCAATATGTGCCCTTTGATTGGCTGCTGACTAGTCTTATAGGTATATTGTACCTCACCGTCCGCCCAAAGTTGGTTAGGAAAGATTTCTTTTCATGCGCGATTCTAGTGAGGACGATCGGTATAAATAATTGTGAATTTCAGCAGTATTGCTAACATCAAGGCTAACGCTAATACAAAACAATCAGTGTCTTGGATGGTCCAGCAGTATTAAGATTGTTCCAATTGGTCTGCATGGCAATGGCAAACAGCGGATCATCTTTTTTAAGCATTTTATTAAAGGTATGATTATTAATAAATACCAAATAGTTTGTCTCACAGCTGAGAAAATGGTTGTTAATAACCATTAGGACGTCGAAACCCGAAGCCTTTGTGTTTGTGTGGGTTCGAGTGTATGTTTGTGTACGTTTGCACGCGTGTGCACAGGCAAAGCAGGAACGTCTTTCTTCGGGCACTGTGAACATGTAAGCGATACGCTGATAGACTGCCTCGGTTCTAACAAGGGTTTCCGAAAAAAAAGCACATCAATCTCAAGGTGAAGGCTCGTTCATCATAACCTGCAACAGGAGACACCCGCTGTTCTTTTTGTTTTTGGCTTGTTTTCGATCTCTTCTGCCCGACTCATCGCACTCCCTCATCAAACGGCACTTTTCCTCCCAGCGGCCTCTTCCCTCAGCTGTTCCATGCCACTGTTCCGCTGGGATTGATACAATATTTTCCAACCCTCAATTAGCACAGTGCTTGTTGACTAATTCGAACTGTTTTTGCACCTGAGAGGGCGCTGGAAAAACTGAGCGGGGTGGAGGCGAGGGCAACGAGACCCACGCTGGTGCGAGGCCAGGGATGAGTCGGCTTCTAAAGCAGCTGCTGTGGAAGCAAAGGATCGGTCTTTGTCATGGGTACGTCTGGTATCCGATTCACTGCTGCCGTCATTAAATATGTACGACCTCCCGCTCCAATCTTCCGCCGTGTCACCGTATCAGTATTAAGAAATTGTGTCGGTCAGGAGGCTTTAAATCTGATTGAAATTTTGAAAATAGCTTAATGTCTTGTTATTAGATGTAACCGCGTGTTGAAATGAAGTGTTTGGCAAGACCCCCGGGGTTCTCCGAGAGAAGGGGTCTTTATAGCAAAGGAAATGAGAGGATGACGGCTAAAGTGCATGAGGACATGATGTGAAGCATATTGAAAAAAAAAAAATGACATGAGCGAGGCTAAAACACTGTGGTTAGGGTTAAAACTGAGGGTTTGGGTAAGTAAGGGCACAGGTGTCAAATTCAAGGCCCATGGGCCAGATCTGGGCCGCTACATCATTTTATATGGCCTTTGAAAGCTAATTATTGATGTCAACCTCCATGATTGTCACTCAAGTATTTACCCAAATTTTAAATTTTCATCTTTAATTAATAATAAGGATGAAATATAATAAACCTTTTTTGGAAGGAAAGGGGCACAACCCTTTTTTACAGTAAATAAATTGAACCATAGCTGAGCAAACTATTATCCTTGACCACTGATTTCAAATCTCCAAAGATCCATCAATTTGTTCTGGATATGTAATAATTTGATGCAATTAAACATTTATATGGTTTCACGGTCATCACGGCCCACGACATGAATGAGCCCAGGAACACTTATTTGCGGCTTGCAGACAAATGTCAAAAAAAATTTGACTGACTTAGTTTGACGAGCTGTCATGTGACAAGACAAAAGTTGCCACAACAACTTGAGGACTCATCTTGATTTTATAGTTGTATTTTATTTTTTAAATCTCTACACAGAATATTTTTATACTTACAAAGTATTGATTATTGCCAACGTTATTCTGTATAATATTTGTTGTGACTGCATTGGGGGCAGGGGAGGCAACTTGAGTATGTCGGAGAGATTGCACTCTTTTTCTTTCAAATATGTATTCTTATATTTAACACAAAGTAGTCATTTTAAAAAAATCTACTCCATGTATGAACTTGCCAATTATTTAATGGGTCAATGGGGCAAAAAATAATTCTGCTTCATGTGTCACAAATTTTTGACATAACAGACGTGACAAATGGGTAAGAACAGATCTGTTTGTGCATTTGTTACATAGATACAAATGCACATTGGTTGTAAAAATTGTAAATTAATGATTCTTTCCATTTCAAATTAGAGTGGAAATACCCAAACCAGATGGCACGGTCGGTCAGCTGTAAACCGTTGGCCTCACAGTTCTGATGACCCGGGTTCAATCCCGCACCCGCCTGTGTTGAGTTTGCATGTTCTCCCTGTGGGTGCGTGGGTTTTCTCCGGGCACTCCGGTTTCCTCCCCCATCCCGAAAACATGCAACATTAATTGGACACTCTAAATTGCCCCGAGGTGTGATTGTGAGTGCGGCTGTTTGTTTCTATGTCCCCTGCTGGCAACCAGTTCAAGGTGTACCCCGCCTCCTGCCCGTTTACAGCTGGGATAGGCTCCAGCATTCTCCGCTCCCCTTGTGAGGATAAGCGGCAAAGAAAGTGGATGGATGGATACCAAAAACATCATGCATTGAATGCATCCATTATAACTGCAGTAGATGAGCAAACAAACAATGGAAGAGGGCCCTCGGGTAAATTCTTACCATGTTATAGTACCTGGAAATAATACATTGATGAGTGAGTGCGCACGACTTTGAATGCAAAAGACACAATTTCCCATTTTAGCAGCATCAATATAAGTCACGTCAACCTGACTTTCAAACACGTTTCTGTAGCCGTGACTCTTGCAGGTGCCTCTTTTGGACAGGTGAGCAAATGTCACTCACAGCTTGGAACAGTGGCAAAAAGCCTGCGAGGGACTTTAACACAACAGCTGCTCCTTCCCCCTCCGCCTCGGTAGCCGTGTGGAAAAACTCTGACTCACTCAGTCGTGTTAAAAAAGAGCCATTAACAAATACATAAATATTACAGTCCGAGGCATTGCAGCGGGGCCCCGCCTGTCAGTCAGGGAGTGACGGACACGCAGGCGAGGTCAGCTCGTGAGTCAGCTCCTTTGACCTGGTCAAATGTCTGAAAGACATCCATTGACGGACACAATGAGGTGCGGCCGCCTGCGCTTCTCAGGTGTCCTCCAAACCGCAAACTCTGTGTGCGCACAACAACCTGTCTGGCTCAAGCTGTACCTCATACATACCATTTTTTCATGTACAGTACTATGTAAAAAAAAGTTTTTAAACGTTTTTCACACTAGGACAAATACTGCTAGTTAGCAACAATTCAACTTTCGTGCCATTTCCTTTTTAAGGCATATTGCCCTGCTAAAAAAAATTTCCATTGAACATTTCTAAAGAACTCTAGAACTTTAGGACCAAAGTTCTATAAAATTTCTATAGACATTTTAATAGAAATTCTTTTGTTCTGTAGAAATTCTATAGAAAATCACAGCCAAAGTTCTATAGAACAAGTTGTTCTGTACAAATTCTATAGAATTCTATAGAAATTTTTGAGCAGGATCGGCATTTTATTTTCACATATTTAATTAAACTGACCATAGTTAGCACAGTTAGTTAGTTAGTTAGTTAGTTAGGTTAGTTAGCACAGGCTTACTGCAATGGCAAATGCAGGCAGGCCCAGAAGGCCTTTGAACGAAAACTATGAAACAATTCCACAGTCTCCAGTTTGAAGCATCAGGATGCACGCAAATCCACATTCAGACCTATCTCCTCAGCATCCTCATCAAAAACCTGATCCCCGTGTCACATAGATAGGCCTTATAGTGCGCTTCTGCGTGTACCTGCTACTTGGGATGCATTTTCGTCATAGTTTTGAGAGGTTAATGCCCGGGGACCCTTTTTGTTTTTCCCGTGCCAACTGATGCTCAACGTCTGTCCTCGAAGAACAAAAAAAAAAAAAAAAAATGTCGTACCGGTTGTCCCATGAGGAGCCTAAATCCACACCGGAGTGTGCCTCTCTTAACCTAGCAACCTGCATCTCCTGCTCTAAACACAACACAAGAAGCTGAGCAGTGATATAGGTGCAGGATATCCCTAGGAACGGCAATAAAAGAGAGCAAATGTGAAAGTCCGAACCATAAAAATAAAACGTCACAAGGCATCAACGCTGCGTTGGCAACTTACTGTCAGCGTAGTTTTTCCGCCGCGTGCCGTCCACCCTGCCCGTTTTGTCAATGCACAGGAAGAACTTGTTGGCCGAGTAAAGCCGGCGCAGCCGCACGTCGCCCTCCAGGTGATTGTAACTTCTCGTGTGCCTCTCCAGTGTCCACGAGCAGTTTGTGCCACCCGCCAGAATCTGCAGGGACTCGTGCCCCAGCCCGGGGGGGCACGCCCCGGACGTGGCACCGGCGGCGGCCAGCAGCAGGGACAGGCACGCCAGGCAGAAGGAGGCCACGCCGGGCGGCGGGCCGGCCCGTCGCCTGGCGGAGGCCGCGGCGTCTGGAGCGGGTTCAGGAGGATGGAGGTGAGCGACGGAAGGCGTCCATCTGGACATGGTGGGTCACGCTCCCAGGGTGCACCTTAATGCGCGAGCTGTAGGCATGCTGATGGGTGGGAGACGTCCCAGTGAGAGAGTCCTGAGGAGAGAGGGCAGCCACTCACAGCAGGACCCCCCGGTTGTTGATCTTTGATTCGGGGCCACAAAAGAGCTTCCTATCGCAACGAGCTCGTCAAAGTTCCTCCAGAGGTCATCTTCTTCTTGTCTGGCTCTCTTCGCTGCTTTCACATATCTTCATTTGACGAAAGGTCCGCTCTCCTCCTCGCCGTGAAGCCCGCCTTCCCGTCCCGAAGATAAAAGTCCCGAAGGGTGATGCTTGTGTGTTTGTTTGTTTGCTCGTGTGCGCCCGTGCACCTTGCAATTGTCTGTGGAGGAACAAGGTGCCTGTCTTGAGCTGCTGACCCGTGGCAGGGAGGGAGTCGAATGTGGGTTGATGACTGACTGACTGACTGTGTGTGAGTCCGTGCGCGCGCGCGTTAGTGTGTGTTACCAAGAGAGGGAGGGAGCGAGAGCCGATGTGCGTCTGCATGTGTCAGAGAGCGGCAGCCGGCGAGTGTGTCAGCTCGCTCGTGCAGGGCGGCGAAGCAGTGCGCCGACGGGCCTGACGCTCTGCTGCGTGCGGCTGAGCCAGGCAGCACTCTGCTCAGTGGGAGCAGCCGTTGACTTGCCATGCATTTTATCCTGGGCAGGGCTAGCAGCATCCAAGGAGGGGCAGGGGGGGGGGTTATTGAAAGGAGAGGGCTGAGGGGGCGGAGCCGCCAAACTCATTCATAAGCATTTTAAAACAAGGAACTCTTATATGCGAATTTGACATGATTTTCAACGTTTTAAACTGTACGGTTTGTATTGCTTAAAATGTTTGACAGATCATTTATTTAGCAGGACGAGGACATTAGTTTTGAAAACTTAATAACAGAATAAAATAACCCAAAGAAAAATACTGGGGTTTTTTTTCCATTTTTGTCAGACAAATGGAAAATGTAGTCTTCAATGAACCAAATGTGCATGTTTTTGGATTGTGAAAGGTAGCTGGAGGAGAAACCTCACGGAACCTACCACCTGGACTCTCTATCTTTAAAAACCAAAGACCAAGTCCGAAACCTTGGTGTTCTGATTGATTCCGACCTGACTTTCAACAATCATATCAGATTAATCAAAAAACTGCCTTCGACCATCTGAAGAACATATCTAGGGAGAACTTTTGTATGTGTCAAGCAGACCAGGAAAAGCTCACCCATGCTTTTATCTCAAGTAGACTTGACTACTGTAATGGTCTTCTGACTGGGCTCCCAAAATCAAATCAATCCCAAAAACTGCCTTCTACCATCTGAAGAACATATCTAGAGTGAAGTCTTGTATGTGTCAAGCAGACCAGGAAAAGCTCATCCATGTTTTTTTCTCAAGTAGACTTGACTACTGTAATGGTCTTCTGACTGGACTCCCAGAAAAAAGAGTATTAAACAGCTGCAGTTCATTCAGAATGCTGCAACTTGCATTCTGACCAAAACAAAGCGGTCACACAATGTAACTCCAATCCTAAAGTCCTTGCACTGGCTTCCAGTCAGCTTTAGAATAAATTTTAAAGTTCTTCTACTGGTCTATAAATCACGAAATGATTTAGGTGCTGAATGCATGAAAGAAATGGTTACGGAATACAAACACAGTAGAGCTCTGAGATGGACTGACTCAGATCAAATAGTGGAGTGCAGAGTCCAAAGCAAACACGGTGAAGCAGCGTTTAGCAATTATGCTGCACACAAATGGAATAAGTTGCCAACAGAGGTGAGGTCAGCCCAAAGTGTGAATGTTTTTAAGTCCAGGTTGAAGAACTCTTTTTGTTTCCTTATACTTTTTAGAATATGTCCACTTTTCGATCACATTTCTTGCACTGTATGCGGTTTTACCTGTCATTTTTGTTGTTTTTATCCCATTTTAAATGTTTTTCTCTTTATTTTCAAATGCCTTTGATCATTTAAAGCACATTGAGTTACTTTGTGTATGAAATCCCCTATACAAATAAATTTGCTTTGCTTTGCAATCACGAAAAAGACACGCAACCTCTGTCCACAAAGGCCCGAGTGAGATTAAAACGCATAACAAGCTAACCACATGGCCCATCGTGCCACCCTGCTGTACATGTAGATGTACTGGTTGTTTACTTTCCTTTGGGTTTTTTTGGGTGCATGGCTGCACACACCTGGTATTACTTATACCCCCCCCCCTCCTTCCATCCCAAATGCCATCACCTCCACAGTCTCCCCACAATGTGAAGGGTGAACTGCTTTGTAGCACGTTCAAGTCAGGGTCCGTTACCATCCACAGAGACGCTTTGGAGATGAATCTCGAGTGACACCTCACAGATCTTTTTTTTTCCCAATTAAATCTTTGATTCATGGCCGCCACTTTCCGATCATCAAGAGGTTACGAACACAGAGTAGGTTGGCCAGTGTTGGCGAGTGAGTCCAGACGATAGCTTTAGAGATATTCCTATCTCCCGTGTTAATATTTCAGCAAAACACTCCCTCTCGATGTTAATTTGGTCAAAGGGAGGAGAAATGTCAAACACCTTGTGACTTCACACCCTGCTTTATTTTAATGAAGCTACGTCAATGATACGTTATCACGAAGCAAGGCAAGTATCCACTGATTGCAGCGTTATTACCGCCATATTTTAATTGATTTTTGATTTATTTGTCTGCAGGAGTATGCAAAACTACTAAAATGACTTTAACAAACTTTGTGGAGGGCCTGTGCGGTGTTTGCATGTTCTCCCCGTGCCTCCCACATCCCCAAAACATGCATGGTCGGCTAATTGAAGACTTTAAACTGCCCAGTAGGTAGGAATTTGAGTGCGAATGGTTGTTTATTTATAAATGCCCTGCGATTTCCTGGCAACCAGTTCAGGGTGTACCCCGCCTACTGTCCAAAGATAGCTGGGATAGGCTCATGTAAGGAAAAGCGGCTCAGAAAAGGGATGGATAGTTAATAATAAAAGTTAGTGAATAATTAATAACAATACCAATTTGAATGTCGATTGATTCCAACATATACAATGAATATAAATGCATACAATTTTGTTCAGCGCGTGTTGGTGCTAAGCGCCATATTGTGTACAATATAGAGTAATTAGATTGAACCAAAAAAAGCTATTTGAGTGAAGATAAAATATTGTTGATTTCACATCAATCTGGCAAAAATCCGACCCCGAGATGAATTAAATTCCTTTCCCATTATGTCTTAATTCAAAATCAGGTCGAATGGGAACTCACAAGTGTCCACTGTACTGTAATTTCCGACCTACAAGCCGCGACTTTTTTCACACGCTTTCAACCCTGCTGTTTATGCGGTGATGCGGCTAATTTGTGCATTTTTTTCTAACGGCCGCAAGGGGGTATTCGAGCGGAAAAGGCAAGAAAGAGACCGGTGGAATATATGTGCCGAGGAAGTGACTTTTACCGGCCCGGTTAGTGCTGCACTAGCGTTAGCGCTGTGCTACCGTTTTGCTGCTGTGTTCCTGGTGTGTCTCAGTGATATTTACCGGTAAGTTTTATTTTCACCGGCCCTGTTACCATTAGCGTTAGCACTAGCATTAGCCTTGAACTCTTTCTGTGTACCGTCTTTCTTTGTAAATGTCTTGTGTTTCAATGTGGGCACTTGTGGCTTTTACACAGCTGCGGTGTATTTATGTACCAAATGATATTTCCTTTCCAAATGTACTGGGTGAGGCTTATAACCAGGTGCACTCTGTTGGCCGGGAATTACGGTATATCCTTTTTTGTTGGGGGTGAGGATCTGAAAACTTCCCCCAGTTTGATGGGTCATCAATAAGGGTCCAGGGAACATAATCCAGAACTGCTTTGTGGATTAACTCGCAATAATGTACACTAATAACATTGTCATTATTGTGATATTTTAAAGATACCAATAACGTCATGATGCAGCAGTTATGTGATGACTGCTGGGTTTTTTTTTTTTTTTGGGAGGGGTCATCATAGTGAAAGTGAGTGTGAGAATAATGAAACGATGGCAGTCACGCCTAAAAATGATTCCATGCCATTTGGATGGCTGCTTGTAACACTGTTTTACACTACTGTCACACATCTTGAAGTGGCATCAACATGGAGGGGGAGGAAAAAGGCAATTGAAATTGCTGGTGAAGCTTGGCAAGCGCTCAACGTGAGTGCATCAAATAGAGACTTGAAGAAGTTGTGGTATGTAGTTGTCAAACGGCGCAAACACTTCAAGAGTGGCCTGCGAGGCGATGGAGAATGACTCCGATTCAGGATTGCCTTCCACCATAAAGATGCCTTAAAACTGATAGAGTTGAAGCAGGAGCTGAACCTGAACAAGAAATCAGTCCCGACCATCTCGCTTCTGAAGCTTTTGCCACTTGATTGGAGCGGGGAAGCCTTCTGTCTCATACAGAAAAATTAATGACATTCTATAATAGACTTATTTTTGTTGTTGTTGTTTTATAAAAAAAAAGCACTGCCAAGTGTTTGATAGAAACACAACACAAAAATCCACTTGTTGCTCGTCCCTTAATGGAAACGTGGCTTTAATCGCCTCAATGTCTCTAGACTTTAGTTTGTCAAGTGAGGCGAAAACAAGCAATTAACCTCTTCGTGGGGATGCAGAGTTGAAAGAGGCTCACGTGAGGTTTCATGGTTAGTGGTGCTAATTAGCTCCTCTTAAAGCCTACCTTTGAGTGGTACCCCGAGGCCAAACTCCACCAGTGCTGGAAGTGGGTCGCAAGACTGTACTTCTCGTTGACAGTCACGTCACACTCCTTTTGCATGTTAACTAACCCCAGCCCCCGACCCAATCTTCAAGAACAACGCACACCCCCCTCATATGTGTTGTCTACTTTGCCTCCATTTAAGACATCATAAAAATAAAAACAAGAAAATGGCGGGTCTACCAGAAAAAAACCCTTGAGGTGACTAACCTACAACCTGTGTGTCATGTGCGACAGCATTTAACCCGACCTGTCATTCAGTGGACCTTTCCGATGGTGTCCTTAAGATCCGCACCCTTTGCCATATCCCACAAAGCTTCCAAAATGGCGATTGAACGGATCATGTTTGAAGTCGATTCTCTATCACGTATTCCAGATAATACTGGGGTGTTTTTGCCAAAATGCGTCAGGCTTGTCCAAGAGAGTTCTACATAGAGGTCTCAGCTATGTCACGCAAGGATATGTACACGGAATTAAGATTTTGGACTGAGCAGGATGCAGTGTCAGAGTTAAGAGCGAAATGTTGGCAATCAATGCAAAAAAGTTCGATGCCTCACAAACTTCATATTGAAATCCAACAGGATCAAATAGTGGAATCGTACTGCGCATGTAAAGCAGGGTGAGTACTTTTTAATTGGAAATATCATTGTAGTCTTGATAAGTGAGTGGGTCTATTCATTTGACTTGGCTCGTATTCAAACCCAGTGCTCTGCCTTAAAAGTCTGATGTGATAGAAATAGACAAATAGACATTTCTCTTGCATAACACCGCACATTTACGTATCCCTAACCCGACTCTTCGGCATCGAACATTACACACTTCATTCAGCAGGTCAGTGATACACTAACACAGTGAAAGTTGTTCTCCTGCACTGATTATAATTCAATCAAACTCAGAGAAAATACTTCTCCCTGACTTACCTTCGAACATACAGCCTAGTGTTTGTTGAAATTGTCACATTTAGTTGTACTTTACGCTCTTCCGGAAGCCTTAATCCATCGTAGACACTTCGTCAGCAGTGTTTTAGGCTTTGGAAAATGAATCGACCGGCCCCTTGTAACCTAGCCGGATATCTTTCATCAGAATTGCACGTTCCCCAAGCCCATCTGAGGAGCATTTTCTTCGTACTATTAACTTTTCCAAGCTCACGCTACTGACAAGCAGTATTGATTATGGGACAATATGGCAACAGGGGCGTGTCAAGCCAGGGGTTAAGACAATGCGGCTATCTGATTGGCTATTATTGTACGAGTGATTGACAGGTCGGAAAGGTCTGTTATGAAAACAGTTAGTGAAAATATATGATGAAGTTACAATAGCTCCTAATGAGCTGTCTCGAAAATCTCGTCCTCACAAAGACAATGGTGCTTACTTTAATTTATGTAGCTAAACGGGATACATATACGCATATATTGAGCCCAGTTGTCGGTCATAAGATCTCAAAGTCCATTAGCCTCCTTTTGTTTCTTGCTTTGGGTTAGTCGAGAGACACACAGTCATTAAGCCCAAATCAATGGCAAAAAGGTGAAATGTGATCACGTCTGCATTGGAAACCACAGCTCGCTCGTACTCTCGCTACTAAGGTGCTGAGACGCATGTGCATCAAAGTCTGACGATAAAAGGTTGAAGATCCTTTACTTCATTTACCACTTTATTTGGTTTGTACACTTAGTTGCAATGAAAATATGTCTCAATGAGAAGACATTGCTATCATATGTCAATGAGGTCAAAAACATTATCAGAATCTCGGAAGTGTCAGCATTTACCTGGGCACACATTTCATTTATTCTTTGTTGTCGTTTTTTTTTCTGACTCTTAACTGAGATTTACTTCCAAAGAAAGAGCAATATCAACAAGACGGTTAAGATAAGAAGGTGCTGTGGTAAAAATAAAATACACAGGAAGTGACACGCAGTAAGCAGACTGATATTCAAAGCAGTAAATATAGTAGTACTATTCTCCTGGGAATTTTTGGCAAGATTTCCCTTCCGTTAAACTGAAGAAAGTATTACTGCAGGGGTGCTCAATGCGTCGACCGGTCGATCGCGATGCAGTGTTGGTTGATCGCGGGACGGCATGTGCAATTGTGCACCGCTGATGCAGTCTCTCCGCAGCTATTCTGCATTGCATGCAAAAAAATAAATAATCCAATGCAAATTGAAAGTATAACATACAGCTATTCAGTTTGTGTAATTTTTCAATGTGATTCAATGAGTAAAGGATGACTGGTTGTTATCCAATGGCACAATTCACATACGTACTGTAAAAAAAAGTGGTTAAACTGGACAAGATTTTCTCTTTTCCGAGTGGGAAAGGTCTGGTCTGAAGCCAAAGTAGAAAGTGCAGTATGAGATGGTGTATAATTTTAAAATTCCACCTTGGCACAGCCTGATCCAGGATGAAAGCACAGACATTAACCTTAAAATGGTTTGGGAGCATCAAAACCATCCCGCCGGTAGCTCGCGAGAGGCTGGCTGCTTGAAAAGTAGATCTTGGGGTAAAAAACTCTGGGCAGTCAGTAGTAAGCATGTCTTTTGTACGGTGATATTTGGAGTGTTGGTAATCTGCAGGTTTATATTTATTACTTAACTGAACTGTTTTTTTTTTTTTTTTTCAAGAGCATCCAACAATGTTTGAGGTTTTCCTGTACTTAATACAATATTTTAACGTAGTTGATGAAACCATGTGTGCATTTTTCCAAGTATTGCACCAAGATGACTCGGGTCGATACACAGACTTAAAACTTCCGATGTAACTGCACACCAAAAGCAGATGGCGAACGTGTGACTGTGGACGTCTTAGAATCTCAGTAAGATCTCGTTTAAAATTCAGACAAAAACCCAACAAGGTGTACAAAGTTTACTTATGTCTTGTTGTCAGTTTCCACCTCTGCCAGCAATAAACAAAAATCTCATTTTGTACCACGTACAACTTTTATTCAGGTTTGTCGAATCCCGAGCGCCACCCGCTTGCCCGAGTAGGATGCTCTCAAGTAGAGGAACCTAATCTTTTCCCAGCAGGGATCCAAGCGCCTCTGTAAGTGTATGAATGGAGATAATATCACTATAATGAGGCCTGTTTTACGGCGTCAATGTCCTTAAAAAGGACTGAAATCCGACCCCCCGCCTGGTTCTGACAATCCCTCAGTAGCAGCGGGCTTTTATTAATTGTTTTGTCTGCCTGCTAAATCGCTCGCTTTGCTGGCGTGTTTGCATTTTAGCTGCTTACCGTTGACCTAGCATGTTGCAGGGTTCTGCTGTGCTCGGGTGGAGTTGTGCCGCTTAGTCCTCTAGCAGAACCGAACAGCCGACACTGTGCAATTAATTGACCAGTGAACAACGGAATTATGATGTAGTGCTTAATACGTATTTCCGTTGTTCGACAGTAGTGTCCATCTTCAAGTGAAGACTCTTCCCACACATTTGTGTTAAAAGCAATTGTTGCTGTCTGTGTTTCATCCATCCATCCATCCATTCTCTACCGCTTCTCCAGGTCAGGTCGCGGGGGAAGTAGCTTCAGCAGGGATATCCAGACTTCCCTTTCCCCAGTCACTTCTTTCAGCTCTTCGGGAGGGATCCCGAGGCATTCCAGAGGACAGCTGAGAGACATAGTCTCTCCAGCATGTCCTGGGTTGTCCCCGGGGTCTTCCGGTGGGACGTGCTCGGAACACCTCACCAGCCAGGTGCCCGGGAGGCATCCAGATCAGATGCCCCAGCCAGCTCATCTGCCTCCTCTCAATGCAGAGAGGCAGCGGCTCGACACTGAGCCCCTCCCGGGGAACTGAGCTTCTGACCCCATCTCTAAGGGAGAGCCCGGACGCCCTGCAGAGGAAATTCATTTCGGCCAGCCACTTGTATCCCAGATCTTGTTCTTTTGGTCACGACCCACAGCTCGTGCCCATAGGTGAGGGTAAAAACATAGATCGACCGGTAAATTGAGAACTTTGCCTCTCGACTTAGCTCCCTCTTTACCACAACGAACCCATACGGAGTCCGCATCACTGCAGACGCTGCACCAATCCGCATGTCGATCTCCTGCTCCATTCTTCCCCTCACTCGTGAACAAGACCCCAACATACTGGAATTCCTCCACTTGCGGCAGGATCCCATCCCCGACCCGGAGAGGGCACGCCACTCTTTTCCGACTGAGGACCATGGTCTCAGATTTGGAGGTGTTGATTCTCATACCAACCGCTTCCCCGTTTCATACGTCGCTGACATTATTATGCATGTGATTACGTTTATTACGTGCTCGCTGAATTGTGGCATTGTCATTGCTGGGGAAATCCCTTCATTCCTTCAGTTGACAACTTTTTATTGGATAGATAACATTACAAAATATGACTTCTACTTAATCTGTCTGTCTTTCTGTCTATGGCTATACAGTACTGCCACATTTACCCTGCAAACACTGCAAGCCTGGCTTTTATTATCCATCTTCGTCGTTATCTTAGCCAATAATTAAAAACTTCCTGTAAGTGAGGAACATGATATGACTATTTACTGCACCGGTTCAATAGTTTATTGCCATCTAAATTGTATTCATGAGTGCAACGATTATCCAGCTGGAAAGCTTTCAGTGGTTGTTGCGTGATTGTATCTAATAATAAATAGTTCTTCATCCCGACAATGACGACGCCGGGTTTAACTGTCAATACGCCTAATGGGTGATTGCTGACGTTGACCGGCCATCACTGACTGCCGAGTGACAAGTGATTCTGTCCAATTACGATGCATTTGTATAGACATAATTGACACAACCTCAACCAATTTTAAATGAATCACTTAGCGATATGTGTTGTGAACCCTGCTAAGTGGAAAGTGAGTCACAGCAGTCCAGGAAAGATTCCTTCAGTCTCACTTTAACGGACCGCATCAGGCATTAAGTGTGTAATGTGATGAGTAATATTTGATAATTGCAGTTTGTTTGGAAGTTCACACAGAATGTAAAAAAATCCTAAATGTGCTGCTGGTCTCTTGAGCCCCACTAGGCTGGACTCTGATGCAGTGGAATTACCGGTATTGTGGGGAAATCTGATGATATTATTAACATAAAAGTGCACTTGTACAGTCAGCTCAATATTTTAATGGGTAGATATAATTTAATGTTGCTGTATTTTCAAATAACATCTGTTCAGTTGAGCTGCGGAGCAGAATAGTGGGACCATCATAAAATAGTGGTCCCGGGAATTGAATCTTGACTCCTACCCTCCTGTGTGGGGTTTGGATGTGGTTAAATGAAGATTCTAATTTTTGTGTGCCGTGAGCCGAGCTTCCAGGCGACAGAGGCCGTTAGCCCCGGTCACCAAGGCTAGGCTAAAGGCCTCCGCCGCCGTCGAAGCTTGGCTAACGGCCTCGCCGGACGTCGAAGCTCAACTCGTGGCCCGCCGCCGTAGCTCGCGGCCCGCCTTCGGCGGTGTCGGAGGCCTTTAGCGACACGGTACACGTCACATCCGCACACGTAGGTCATGTGACTCCCGAAAATGGCAGCACCCCTGAAAATTCGTAATTGTTGATAAAAATCTTCTCAAAACACTATTAAATGAGAGAGGATTTAATATCACATTGTCAAAATAGGGGACATATTACATGACCTATTGGATACACTGTTCATGCAAAGCACAGAATTTCCCCTTTAAAGGTCCTGCATTTTGGCTATTTAGACCTCTTTGGGGGGTGGGTGGGACCCCAAAGAAGTCCAGAAAAGGCCCCCTCTGACAACTACTTCTGTTTGACCCAATTTTGTATCTCTTTTGTCCGCATTTGGCTAAGACCGCCCCCTTTCCTCTGATTGGTTGTCTCACAACACCCCCCCCCCCTTATGAGAGCCCAGATGCTGCCAGGAAATGGATGGAATGATGTCTGCGTGAAAGCAGCAATACCCTGCATCGCTGGGTTCTGTGGGAAAATTCAGGATCTTCTGTAAGGGCTCTGATGCATCCATTTTGCCGGATCTCTGTGACACAGACGCTGAAGTGAAGAGGCATGACGTCTTTGTGTCCTCATGACAAAAAAAAAAAGGTCAGTGACTCCATGTAAGTGGCTGCGGCGTCATGCATCGCACACAAACAGCATAGCAGAGGCCTTTAGTAAGCATCCCCAAGAATAAGAGTCTCCATGTCACTCTGGCCAGGTGAAGCCGCTCAAAGAGAGCCCTCTCTGGATCTGTTAAACAAATAAGGAGCCCCTACAAAGGTGTGCTCAAGAATCCACATGATCAAAGTGTACCAGAATGGCAGCCTTGTCCCAGCTCAGCCATTATCGGGCCTCATGAATGCTTGTCTTCTCCTCTTTTGTCGGCCGGGGCATTGACAGTCACTCACCCGGCAATGACTGTCACACCAGCGCAAAAAGCCAGCCGCCGACAGGGGCCGACCACATCAAACGAGGCTGTCAAAGAGGTAGCGGTGGGGGGAGAGGGGGCGCTCGTGAACCGTGGCAACAAACACCTCCCTATCCTCACCTAGGGCTCAGCAGCAGACACCCACCGCTGCGCGCTGAGCCGCTGCCTCCGCTGAGAAAAGATGTACTGCCAGGACCTCATTTCCCTTGCAGGAACTCCCCCCGTTGCCCTCCTGGCCCTTTCTCCCTCTGTCAAGTAGCGCTTGTGTTAACCTCCAGCCTAGCGAGACACAAAGGACCGCTAAAGTGTTTAAGAATGCTTTATGGATGCATGACAAGAGGGAAGGGCGACTGCCGGGGGTCAGAAAGTATCCAGGATGTGAATGTGTCAGGGTTCTGGTGGCGAGGTGGACCCAAGTACAGAAACGATCGCGGACAATAAGATTAAAATGACGGAGGTTTATTGCACAACAGGTGGCGGGAGGGTTGATGCCGGTTGGGGAAAAGATCTAAGAACTGAATCCGGGTGGACTGGGCGCTTGGAACGAGCGGGCCTAAAAGGAGTGCAGACAAGGCAGTGGCCTGAGCAAATGAGCGAGAAATCAGTCCAGCTTGGTTTTAAAAAATGGGCTGGGTCATCGAGACTTGACAAACTGGCGTCGCAGTGGAGTTCAAGGCCATCTTAAGAAGATGGGCCGCAGCTCATGAGTGACTTCAACTCACCGAACCTGCAGGGACTCACCCACACATGCAGACACAAAAACTGGAGCGAACCTCGGCGTGCTGAGATGGCAGATGTGACGGAATGAGATGAATTTGACTTTTGCTTTATTCCTCAGCCTCAATCGGGTTGTGCTTTGGGATATTTCTTTTTTATTTTTTCCTCCCCCTTTGGGATGCTTCCAACCCCGCCGTTGCAAAAAAAAAAAAGAAAAAACAACAACAACAAAAAAAACACTGCTGTCCGCCAAGGAGCCGTTTTTTCCCCCCATTTTCCCACAGTGATTAAAGAGTAAAAGGGTTCACTTGAGGTGGTTGACATCCAATGTGTTCTAATATTTAAACAATTTAAATTAATTTGTACCTGACTAATGTATAGTTGTACAGGTTTTTTTAAGTAACAGTAATATTTCAGTTAATTCAAACTAAAATACAGTATAACAAAATCCCAAAATGCCTGACGGAGGACACACAATAGTGAAAGGAACAGGAAAGCGCTGTCTGCTTCTGTTCTCACACTTATACAAAGGTATAGATTTTTTTGGCATGCCAGAAAGCACCAGAAAAAAAACACCATTGTCATTCATCAATTTAGTTATATAGGATAAAACTAAATGCAACTTAAGTATAACTAATCATTTGAGAGAATGGCAAAAACGATGAAAACGGAACGAGGTGTTTGCAGTGGAATACTGTCCCCTGGTGGAGTTTCCTGTGTATTACAGAAATGAATCTCATGCCTAATGAGGGCAAGCACTATAGAAAATACAATTGAGAGTTAATCAACAGCTGTTTTCATAGATGATTTGTTTGTTGATAATAAATAATTAATCAATGAGTTGCGTGTATTTAATAAAGCACACAAGAACATTCAACGCTCCACTCGTGCATTAATCTGATATAGATGTGAGACAATTACACCAATGTTGAATAGTCTGCTCTTACATGTTAATTTCGTAAGATTCTGTCTTTCTTTCTTAAAGTATTTGTTTGCTTTCAATTGATTTTGAGTGATACAGACAGCTGGATGTAGAACAAAATTCACCATCCCTTGAATTAAACGAAAGACCTTCTTCTTTTCTTTTTGGCTTGTCCTGATTAGGGGTCGCCACAACATGTCATCATCAGTCTGCTCTCTCGTACCTTGTCTCCAAAACATCCAATTTTGGTTGTCCCTCTAATGAGCTCAGTTCTAATCCCATCCAACCTGCTCACTCTGAGCGAGAACCTCAACGTCTTTACTTCTGCCACCTCCGGGTCTGCTTCCTGTTGTCTCTTCAGCGCCATCGTCTCTAATCCGTACATCATGTCCACCCTCGCTATCTCTTCTCCCTGGAGCTTCAGTCTTCCCCCACCGCCCCTCTCATTCATGCACATATATTTTGTTTTACTACAGCTAATCTTCATTCCACTCCTTTCCAGTGCGTACCTCTATCTTTCTAACTGTTCCTCCACCTACTCCCTGCTTTCAGTGCAGATCACAATATCATCTGTGAACACCACGGTCTAAGGGGAATCCAGTCTAACCTCATCTGTCAGCCTATCCATTACTACCGGAAACAGGAAGGGCTCAAAGGTGAGCCCTGATGTAGTCCCACCTCCACCTTAAATTCTTCTGACGCACCAACGGCACATCTCACCGCTGTTCTGCTGCCCTCATACATGTCCTGTACTATTCTAGCATATTTTTCTGCCACACCAGACTTGCGCATGCAGTACCACAGTTCCTCTCTTGGTACTCTGTCATAGGCTTTCTCTAGGTCTACAAAGACACAATGTAGCTTCTTCTGACCTTCTCGGTACTTTTCCACGAGCATCCTCAAGGCAAATAATGCACCTGTGGTACTCTTTGTAGGCATGAAACCCTACTGTTGCTCGCATATACTTACTTCTGACCTGAGTCAAACCGCTACTACTCTTTCCCATAACGTCATTGTGTGGCTCCTCATCTTTATTCCACTGTAGTGTTCACAGTTCTTAACATCACCTTTTAATTTAATTTGATTTAATTTAATTTAATTTGATTTAATTAAACGAAATACCTGCAAATATTGTATCGATAGCTCTGCAATCTTCTAGTTTTGTCTGTTTGTATGACGATAGCTCTGCCTCAAGACAGCTTGGTCTGATTCAAAATGGCGCCCTAGTGTCGAGATGTAACGCGGTTATTCCATGTCAACATGTCACTCCTCAGAGTTTGTGCCTTCGTTAAATGTCTCAATCGGCTCAGTTTGTTGGAAAAGTGTACGTCTCGCGCTCCTCTTGTAAAATGTTGCCAGCGGTGTCTCGCGATAAGAAATGGCGCCGTTAGGGTGCGAGCAGGTGAGGCGACTGATATATAATTTTGCCTTTTACGGCTAATGTGGCTGAGGTCGTTGATTGCATTGTGTACAGATATTTTACTCAATGTTTAATGTGCTTTTAAGCTAAAACTAATATCAGACAAACTTACAGAGAATACATTGTGTACGATGCCAACTTGAGTAACTTCCTGCTCTGAAAAGTGAAATGATCCGTTATCCATTTTTGTATGCAAACCGAGGTTTGGGGTTGACATATGCTTTTTATTATTATTACTTATTTTCCCCAGATATTCATTTGGAACCTCATCGAAGAAAGGTCTCATTTTCAGTCCGGAAGACAGAAGATGCCAAGAAACGTGTTGCGCAACAAACTCGGCTGTTAGATGGTAATTTCACACAGTTATGTCCCAATCGTGGGATAATCTTTTTTTTTTTTTCATTATTATTCCTTACATCTGATGCCAAATGTATATTAACATTGTAGGTAAATTTAAGAGGACAATATCACTAATGTTTTCACCATTTTGAAAAAATTAAAGCTCCCTTGACACTCTAACAAAGTTTGTATAAAATGGGCAATGTATTAAAAATAAAACAACGTGATTTTGTCATACAAGTTTCCAGAACAGGCCCTTCTGACTGCCACTTCTGTTTGACCCAATTTTGTATATGCTTTACAACACCAATATTTCCAGTACAAACGGCAAATTAATTACTGTTCTATGACACATGTTGTCCTCAATAGGATTGTCGGGGAGCTCCAAAATTTGAGCTAAAGATACAGTGAATGTTTTATTCTCACGGACCATTTCAAGGATGCGTTGATGTCCTCATTTCATTTAGAGGACTCTATTTTATCCATTTTCTGTAGAACTTGACCTCATTAGGTGAGCTGAAGTCTATGCCAGCCGGGTACACCTTGAAATTGTCACCAGTCGCTCGTAGTGCACATATAGACATACAAGGTTTCACAGTTACAAATATAGGCAATTATTTGGAAATTCCTGTATAACTTTTTTTTCTTCCATTCATCCTTCTTAAGTACTTGAGGCCAGGATCCAGCAACTCCAACCTGAAAGTCTTCTTGAAGTCCAAAAAGCAAATGTGGAGTTTCTTCAACCCCCCTCAACGGGGAGCCACAACTCCTCCTTGGCCAGAACCCCTCACACACCTCCAGAGAGGCCTGATGGTTCCAAATTGGCACAGAATGTTATTAGGGAACCTTCTAAATCGCAGCCCACTCGCTGGATGGACAAAATAACTAAGGAGAAGAAAGGTAAAGTGAAAAAACAGCAACACCTTGCTGAGAAGCTGCAGAAGAGCGGCAATGAGAAAGTGGCAGGAAAGCACCCTGATGATAAAGGCAACCCAAAATGGCCTGGCACGAGTTACAAAACGATACCCAGCAAAAACCCTGCTGCCTTGGCTGAAAAGAGCAACGTGACTGCCAACATTCCGGCTGCTGTACCACAAAAAAACCCCAAAAGCAAACGAAAGGACCCTAAAAATAAATCTCCCCGTGCAAAGAACCAGGTGACCGACGAGGAGCTTGCTCAGGTGGAGGAACTAGAGAGGAGGCTCGGACAGCAAGCCAACCCCTGGTCCTGCCTGAGTGAATCGGAGCATCCGCTGCAGGCCAAGGATGGGGCCATAGCGAACCTCCGCTCTTGCATCTTCGCTTGGCTGGAGGCGTGTGTGTTTGCGGGGGACATTGAACGAGCCCACAGGTTCTTGCTCAGCCAGCACAGAGTTCAGAGTCGACGGGTATGTCTCGACACGGACGTTTACAACATCATGCTGCGAGTCTGGGCCAAAAAGGTATGCTAAAAAGTCCTGCTCCTTTTTAATGACAGTACAGTGAAACCGCCCCCCTTCCCCTCCCTTTCATTGTGAGGAATATGTACATAGTAGACTCACCACTGATTGGTGAAAGTCTGTGATATTTATATGTAGACAACATTTTGTTGTGAAAGGGGAAAAAACAGATGGGAATTTTCTGCGGATTCGCGGAATTCCGAGTTTTTTCATCTGAAAATGTCATTGGTGTGTAATGTGTAGATTCGTTTAGAAATTTTTGGGGGGTCCGGGGGGTATGGCTTGATGTGGGGCGAGGTTGTGATCAAGACCGGCCGCCAGCATCGATCGCAGCACTCGTCGTGAAATTAGTCGCAGCTGTGATAGCGGAAAACGGCATTGCTGTCTGTTTGCATTAAATTTGGTGTTTATAATAACGGCAACAGTCCGATGTCCGGCAGCATTTTGGCGATATGTCATCGGTACTTTCAATCTGATGTTAGCATTTCTTAGAGAAGCATTCTGGTTACTACGGCGTAGATATAAGTTATAGACATACGTACGCATATGTTATCGAGTGGTCTGCACGTTTTCCAGTATGCCAAAAGTCTTGTGATGAAAAGATGAAGATCGCACCCTAAACTAAAATCGGTGAAATTACTTGAAACGAGAGAATGAATGGAAATTCCTAAAAATGAATCAATGAATAGTCTGCATTGTTTTATTTTGCGAAATTTCTTATAAAATAAGTTTGAGGAAAAATGGCTTGGAGCAAAATGTGGCTCAAATTAATATTTATTGCACTTGGAGGAAAAGGGTTAAAACCACTGCAAACTATTCCTAAACTCTGGATGAGGCCTAAAGCATGTCCTGGCCGGTATTTTAGTTTACTATAGCAAAGTTCTCCAAGTTTGCTCATCCTTTTCAGGTTCAAAGTGTGTGTGCAAACTGGATGTATCAGCATTTTTTTTTGAGATGTCCAGAACTATTTGTATAAAGACTCTTTAGGATAGATTACTAATATTTTGTTCTTAGCTGCTCTTCTTTTTATATAAGCTTCATATTTTTGTCTTTTATCATTTTTGCAGACCCATATATTTTGTTTCAGAAAGCCTTGACGTTCTTGAGATTTCTTTCCACCCAGCACATCTTCAGTGCACCCTGATGCTGGATTTAGTAAAACAGCCCCAGAAGATGACTGAGCGTGTTATTTGTTTCACACTAGGGAGAGAAAATGCACGTGGTGCCGCTTCCCTCGTGACTCCAACAGCAAAGTTTCATGGGGTTGTTTTGTATTCTAAATCAAAACGTTTGCAGAGGTTTCAGCAAGTTGTCCTTGAATTCTCATTCATTCTACAGTTGACATACTTTGTCATTTTTAAGCACATCTGCATACAAAGTTCATCATCTCTCCTTGTTTTGTTTTGTTTTCTTTTTTAGGGCACCCTAAATCAGATTGGGCGTTTGTTTATTATGTTAGAGGAGGCAGGTCTGCGGCCAAATATCGGATCGTATTGTGCTGCTCTGGAATGTATGGGCCGTAGTGCTTACTGCTCCTCACAAGTTATTAATTGGTATGTATACACTGCACACTACACATCACACAACTATGAAAATGTGTACAATAACAAGACCTAACAGCAGGTGTCATGTCAGCCTCTCTGTTTTGAATCACAGTATTTTGTCTGTAATGTTTTGGTCTGGCCACCTCTTTGACATTATACATTCTTTCCTGATGTTCACTGAGTTGTGATCAAATGTATCAGATCCAAGGGATCTAGCGGAGCCTAAGATGGCACGGATTGAGTAACGCCTAAGTCACGGGTGCTCAATGCGTCGATCGCGATCGACCGGCAGTTTCGATCAGTTTAACTTGAGCTCACCACGCATGTGCAAACAACTGTACAGGAAAACACGCTGTCAATGAGTTCCCCCCTCTTTTAAGATCTCGTTTAAGAAATCTTGACAAACATGATTATGAATGCTGGAGTAAAGAAGACAAAAACGTATCACTTTCATATGGAATGGGAGGCGGACAATTTTTTAACGATGTAATTTTTGAAGTGCGTTTGCCTTATCTACCAGTGTAGTGAAATGTGTCGCGGCATTTTCGAACTCTTTATGGAAAATACGACACCGACATTCCGCCGAAAAGCAAGCTGAGAATGAGAAAAGTGAACGAACTAAAATCCCAATTGGCCGCACACACACACATCTCAGATTGTGAGCGTTTCTCACTGCAGTTGGACGAATCCACAGACGTGAGTGAGACAGCCCAGGTGTGCATTTTCATTCGTGTGGTGTTTAGTGATCGTCAGCTTGAACTCAGATAGTCACAAAAATGTTTAAAGTTAATTAATGTTGTGTAAGATTAGCTCATGCAGCTATGCAAGGCACACAAACATACAATTACACATAAAGAATCGTCAATATACTTTAAAATAAATATGTTTTGCATTTTTGAAGTGGGTAGATCTTTATGACATGGTCATTCTAAAACAAAAAACATCAGGCCCCCTTCACCACCACCACCACCCGTCGATCGCAAGAGGCTGGATGCTTGAATAGTAGATCTTGGGGTCAAAAAGTCTGGGCACCCCTGGCCTAAGTGAATCAAACCACTGAAAAGTATCCCTTGGGGCTTCTGTATGGCTTTGGACAGCATTCGCCTTCATTGGCCTCACAGTATCCTCCTCTCTCAGTCATCCATCCCATTGTGCCCACGCCGATAAACACACACTTCTTTCTCCCTTTGACTTTTCCTCTCCGAGTGCCGCGTCCTCCTGAGCTCCCCGCTTCCCCCGTGGTGATGCATTGCCGGTCACCAGGCTCATTACACCCCATTGTTCACTCTGTCTTGTCGCCTTTGTTCCCCCGGATCACGCTGACGAGCCGAAGGACTAATCCCATTTTTCTACAAGGCTTGTTCAGATTGCCCACTAACGAAAACTGCACATAGTCTCCAAAGAATTTTAAGAGTTTTTCAAAATGTGAGCTGGAGATAAAGGGCTTCCATCTTGCATACCATTTCAAATATATTCTTAGTGGTATTCTTACTGCTGTTCTTGTTTCATTCAAGAATGGTTTGTGAAATTTAATGCATATACCATAGCATTTGTCCTCATTGAGATCTCTAGTGCTCTGGAGCCTAATTGAGTTTATTTTTTTGACCAGTTGGTTATACCCTAGACTGGTCGCCAGTTAATCTCAGGGCTCATACAACCTTACTCTAGGTGTGAAGAATTTTGAGTTTTCATTAAGGGTTGTGCTCATGATTATGTTACAATGATGTGTTGACATCAGCTAATGCCACCATCTAATAATCTTATTCAGAATTAATGGGTGGCTTGAAGTGTATTTGTTTGTCAATTCTTGTTGGCCTGTGATTGGCTGGCAACCAGGTTTACCTCTGCCTCATCCAAATTTGGCTGAAATATGCACGCCCGCGATCCTGAGGTATAGAAAATGGATGGATGGATGGATGGATGGATGGATGCTTGTTGGCTTTAGCTGTTGTCACTTTTGTTCTGGGGTTGTCAAATAATGGAAGGGTTTCTCAACTTTAGTGATTACATTTTGTAGTTCTTATTTCTCCCTATAGGGGGCAATATAACCAAACACCTCTTCTGCTCATTGCTAGAAAGATTTCAGGCCATGAGATGCTGAACTTCGGTTTGAGAGAAATCATGTAACATGGGAGAAAATATTAGACAAGAGCTGTTTCTTCAATGTATTGTTTATTTTCATGGCTGGTATCATGAAAAGTATAATGCATGAAGAACACTGTGAGTGCCACAAAAAATGCAACAGATTAAATAATACTTTATCCTTTTTGACATGGTTCAGCTTGAATCTATTCCCAGTGATTTTGGTTAATATAAAGAATGGCTCTATCAGCTCTTGAAGTAAACTTTTTGTAGCTATTTTTATCATTCTTTGTCCCAAAGACAAACTGACTTTGGTTGTACCAAGTGGGTGGTCTAATTCATCCATCCATTTTCTTTGCCGCTTATCCTCACGAGGGTCGCAGGGAGTGCTGGAGCCTAGCCCAGCTGTCAACTGGCAGGAGGCAAAATACACCCTGAATGGTTGCCAATTAACGTATGCTCCACAGTAAAGCATACAACTACAACTAAGCTAACTGAACCTCTGTGTAGGGAGAAATATTTTAATTTGGCGGCTGTCAGATAAATTTTTTCCCCAAAATGTTTGGCCTGGCAGCACAGTAACTCGGCTGGTGAAGCGTTGGCCTCACAGTTCTGAGGACCCGGGTTCGATCCCGGCTCCGCCTGTGTGGGGTTTGCTTGTTCTCCCCGTGCCTGCGTGGGTTTCTCCGGGCACTCCAGTTTCCTCCCACATCCCAAAAACATGCAACATTAATTGGACAATCTAAATTGCCCCTAGCTGTGATTGTGAATGTGGCTATTTGTCTCGATGTGCCCTGCGATTAGCTGGCGACCAGTTCAGGGTATACCCTGCCTCCTGCCCATTGACAGCTGAGCTTGGCTCCAGCACTCCCCGTGACCCTCGTGAGGATAAGCAGCAAAAGAAAATGGATGGATGGAAGCTTGGCCTTCTGTCTTGTTACATACTTGGGCAATAAATTTGACTCAGGTTCTGAACTTAAAATGTTCCACCGACTTGAACATGGGTTTCATTTGGTATTTGAATAATTCTACTGCTCCATCTCTCATTTCTATGCCAGTCACTGGGCGCACATTAGCGTTATCTGCACTGTCCAGTCCAGTCAAGACTTCGAGGAGATTCTTATTGAATCAACATTTCACCTGCGCTGTCAATGTCTATCTGCTTCTAGATCGGGCTCACATTTTTGGCCAGACAGAAGAGGGCTGTGCCAGTGGAAGCACAGTCCTCGATATTCTGCGACTGTTGTTTGTAAACAATGAATAAATTTTGCAATGTAGCCATGGTAGCCTGTGTTTGTGTCTGTGCGTGTTTAGGTGCTTGAAACAGATGGAGGAGGATGGCCTCTCTGTGGACGATGTCTTCAGCCAATGTGTATTCCAGCTCGATGAAAAAGAAATGGCACTGAAGGCTGTACGCGTCATCCACCCTGACTACCAGCCAGCCTCCAACCCCACGACAAGCCAAAACGCCCCTTCCTTGGTTCAGGAGCTTTACACAAAGGTATTTGACTTCTGCCCTATTCAATGATATATAGCAGGGGTCTGGAACCTATGGCTCAGGAGCCACACCTGGCTCTTTTGGTGGTTGTATGGCTCGCACCACACGTAACTTTCTCTAACAACGACCTGCTACACAGCCTCCAGTGATGGCCACACACTCTTCTTCCTAGTTTACCTTGCACCGCCCCCTCCTCCGCTCTTAAAGGGGTACACTCATAATTACAATTGTTACAGTCCTTACGCAGCCTATCAATGTGGTTTGTAATGACAGCGTGCTTATGCGCTGCCCACCACCGGAATTTTTTTTTACATAAAGATATGCCTCTGTCGGCAACCATTGTTGGGGAGTGAACATAAGTGGGGAGGAATGATGAAAAATCAACCTGCAGACCAGCTGATTGTGAAAACTTGGAACGCACTTTCCGTCACTGCGGCGTGTGAGTATTGTTGTACTGACAATGTTTGGTTAAACCTATGCATATGAAAAGTCTTTCTCATATTTAAAAAAAAAAAAAAAGACCAACCTACGTTCATGAATAACAGATGGAAGTCTCAAAGGCTGCATGAAGTTTTGTTTAATGACGTATGAAACAGACGACTAAGCCATCAGTTAAGAAGTCGCATTAATGGTAAAAAGTACTTTTGCCATCATTGGTTAGCAACAGTATAATGTTATTTAAATAAATTTAGAGACTTATTGTACTCTTAAAGTGTTGGTCTTACATAAAATGCACAAATACACTTGTACTTAGTTTTAAAAATATTGGATGGCTCTTTTGGAATTACATTTTAAAATATTTGTCGTTTATGGCTCTCTCACCCTAAAGGCTTCCCGACCCCTGACATATAGGTTACTCGTCAATGTAGGGAAACAACAACATAAAAAAAAACATAACTGTGTAACAAAAAAAGTAGTTATTAGATTTATACAAATCGAAATTAGGTTGTTGCCAAAATGGTGAAAGTAACTGAACAAAAACTACTTTTCTGTTTTGCTATTATAATCAGGTGCAGCTGCCTGTCCCTTTGTATATGTCTCGCTCCTCATCTCTGTCACATGGTATCCAGTACTGTATAACAAAGAAAGCGCACAAGCTGACAAAAAAATCTTGAGAAAATGAAACGAACATCTTTGAAGAGTATCTTCAGAAAGGAGCAAAATAAATATCCAAGTAATGACAGAAGAAGAGCTTACAGTTTACAAGCAAATGATACTGCATTTAAGAGACACTATCAGCTTCAAATTAATTGATTTTAAATGCAGGTTTACAGAAATTTGATACTCATGCACCGAGGCTAGTGTGCGTTAACAGGCTCTCAAACACACACACACACACACACAAAAAGCACAGACCTTGCTTCCATTTCCAACAACTTGGATTTGGGAAGCGTGGTTTTCTGCCAAGACAGCGACTAAAACAAATCTACAGAGAAGACGGGAGATAAATTACACACTTTGTGGTGTCGTCGTCTCCTATTCCCCAAGAAGGGACCAGCTCGTGGAAGAGAAACAAGCCCAGGGTTTCCACTAATTACAAAAACTGCATTCAGTTTACTGATGAGTTGCATTTCTAATACAGTAATTGGAATTTTGGTCATTCAAAATACTGTTGTACTTGAGGTTGGGAATCAACTTCCTTACACGAAGTTTACAGAATTTCAAGTACACTAGAGCCTCGTTTCTCGACCACAATCCATTCTAGAAGGCGGTTCGAAAATCGATTTGTTTGAAAACTAGATCAACCGCCGCGTGCGTTATTTCCGGGTTTATTTTATTTTATTTTTTTGGTGGGTGGGAATTCACAACAGAGCGCGTCGTGCGGCAGCTGGTCTGGCCGCACGCGTTCTATTTCCGGTGTGATGGTATGAGCGCTCCCCCATGCTGAAAAGTCCCCTTGTGATTAATGCGCATGCTTTACTAACAGTGGAACTCTGGGTACGTAGTGGACGGTTACTGGGAAATCCCCCACTCTCATAGTTCCCCTTCTTCTACATAGAGCGAGCTGACATGTTTATATCCTAACCTGTAACCCTAGCCAAACCTTATAACAAAAGTATACTCACATCTGTACGCTCGCCGTATTCACCTTTCTGAGACGTCCATAGCGAACATGAACACTCGGCGACAAGTTGTCGGATGGCACACGTTGAAGCATAGATACAGATGTTTCAGACTGTCTAGAAGTTTACAAAATTTACACGCATGCGCATTAATCACAAGAAGACTTTTCAGCACGGGGCAGCGCTCAGACCATCACACTGAGTTTTGTTGGGGGCGTTCGAGTACCGATTTTCATTTGAAAACAGAAGCAAAATAATCTTCAAATTTTTGTGCGAAAACCGATTTGTTCGAGAACAGGGACATTTGAGAACCGACGCTGTACAGTATGCCGGATAGTCAAAATAATTTTTCAGTGGAGTAATGTACAGTGCAGTTGTTCTGGCAGTTTCTACCAAGTATTATGCCATTTCCTTAAATACATGCCTTACCCTAATTTTTTGCCAGGTATGGCACCCACTTAAATAACATGCTGTGCTTTAAACATACTCCTCTGAAAATTGCCCCTCTGGGGGAAAAAAAAAATAATAAATTTCTTGGGAGCCCATTAGATGCTTGCAATTACTTTCACTAAGACCGAAAGAAGAACTATTTTACCACAACAGAAATCAGTTGTCATGCCATCTGTACAGCTAAAGTTTACGATGGCAGTGTAAGAAAATTAAGAAGTCTCTGTTTCAATGTTTGCTTCACAGCAGACGGCACAGTAAAACAACGTGGAATAAAAGAAAATACAAATGCATAGATAAAAAGCTGTAGAGCGTGATAGTTACATCAGACATTTCACTATATCAAAGCAGATGGTAACTAAAATAATCGAAACTGGGAAAAAAAACTACCACCAGCCGTGTACAATTTCTCTCAATAACTTTTTGAATGAACCTATTTCAAAATGTTTCAACACTGTTGTAAAAATATTTTCCCATAATGCTGCAATACTGAGAAACACCAGGAGTTGTCTTTTTCGAGGACAAAATTGCACTGAGCAAACGTACAGAATGTAGGTCTTTTGACTCTAATCTTCTGATCTGATCTTCTCCAAACCATAAGCAAATAGTCTTAGACCTGACTCATTAAGTTTTAATGATCCACATTATGTTTTCATTTAGAGAGTAGATGACTCAAGCAGCCAATGTTCCACCAATGCTCCTTGGCAGTCCAAGTGATTTTGAATGCCTCTCACCTATCTGTCCTTTCCCCCCACCACCCTTTGTCTTGACATTGTTCATTCATTCCATTCCAAGTGTTATATTCTCAATGGTTTACATCATTCTTGCATCGCATTTGCTTTGCTCACGTTGTCTTTGTTGACCATCTAGAGTTTTTTGTTGTTGTTTCATAGTTCACAACTGACGTCATTGGCTTCTTAACGGCTGAAATGCTGCCCAAATAAACTGGCTCGTTCGATAGCGGAATAGCAAACAGGATGGTCTCTCGCGTGGAGCCTCGGGGGAGCACGTTGGTGGCAGAAGCTCAAGCTTATTAGAATACTGTTTGCTCTGTGTCACATACCCGTATAAAATTCAGTTTGATTTTGGTTCAACTTTGAGAGAGTCATTGCTCCTTCAATCCCGAATGCTAAATAATTAAACAATGAAATATATACATTGATATACACATTATTATTAGATATTATGAGCATTCCCAGGTGTGTAATGGAAATGTTCCAAAATAGGCATGTGATCAGGTATTTGTATTTTGGCAGAATGATTAGCATATGGGTCATTAGCCAATGTTGTTTTTTAATGCTCAGGTCCTTGTACAATGTTAGAAACAATTAAATTCTAAAAGTGCTGCTGGCAATAGTTTTGATCCGGAAGTAGGCCAATGTTTAGTTTCGTGTACACTAATTGGTATAGCAGCTGTCGCGTTTGCGTATGGTACTTCCTCTGTTTGCGCTGTACTTTTTCTTCCAAGTCTTGCGATCTATCGATATCGGATCAGGACTCAGTACTGGCAGATGCTCAAAGTCAATTGAATTGGACTCAGCGGGGGGGAAATGTGAACGTAACATGACTTTTTTTATTTTTTCCAAAACATTTCCCGTGAACTCATTAGAGTTTCTTGGCCAGCGAAATCAAATTTCTATTTAGACAGGGAGTTGTACTTGGCCACGCCGGTGCCTTTGAAAAATATTTTCCAATCTTTTCATAATTAGGATCTTACAACTTGGAATTATAGTATGAAATAAATTTTACCTTGTGTGTACCCTCAGAGGGATAACCACCAGTATCCGAAGCTGGATTTCACACGAGATGAGCTCCAGGAACGTTTCAAATTCCAGCTTGAAGTGGAGCACGCCTGCGCAGTCACCATTGACTCTGTGGAGGCGGCAAAGCCTATCACAGAACATATGGCTAAAATGGTAAGCCATAATTATAATCTATCTAATATGCATTGGGGCCCCATAAATATGGCAAAACTTACTTAAGTGAAATAATCGACCCAAAAATGGGTCGATGCTGCTCGTGTGTAAACTGTATTTCAAAATTGTTCACAGACAAATTTTTGGATGAAATGAATTCTTATTGTTGAATAGGTATCTTCTAGTTGGAAATGGAAACAAATGTAAGGAGGCTGTGTAATGTGTGTTTTTGTTGTTGTTTTTGTACATTTTCTACATACCTTAATTCCCGGCCTACAGAGCGCACCTGGTTACAAGCCTCACTAAGTACATTTGTAAAGGAAATACCATTTCGTACATACATACGCCACAGCTGTGGAAAAGCCGCAAATGGCCACATTGAAACACAAGGTATTTACAAAGAAAGACGGTATACAGAAAGAGTTTAACACTATTACTAGTGCTAACACTAGTACTAATGCTAACAGGGCTGGTTAAAATAAAACTTACCGGTAAATATCTCTGAGACACGCCAGTAACACAGCAGCAACACGCTAGCACAGCGTATAGCTAGCGCAGCGCTAAAAGGGCAGGTAAAAATCACTTCCTCGGCACACATATTCCGCCAGTCTCATTCTTACCTTTTCCCCTCGAGTGCCTCCTTGGGGCTGTTAGGAAAAAATGCACAAATTTGCCGTATCACCGCATAAACCGTAAACCATAAAAAGGTGCGGCTTGTAGGTCAGAAATTACCGTAATTGTTTCTCAAGGGATTCTTTCCAAGAAACTTTCACCATTCTAAAGGACGAACTGTACATTGAAATCATGAGGGGGAAAAAACCTCGAGTATTAAAGTGTAGATTATTTTAAAAAGTCCGAAATTCTAGAACTTTTTCGTACACTGTTAAAAAAAGAGGAAAAAAACACATCATCTTGATTGTAGTTAGTCTGTCTTATTTCACTACTTTTGAAGGGCACTCATTGTCCACTACAAGTATGGAGGAGGAAAATGTCATATCTTGTTTTCTAACCGTGGCATTTACAGTCCGGGCTGGCTCGTCTCCCTCTGCAGATGGGTTACGTGGGAAGCGAGTAGGCCGAGAGTCCCTGGTGGCCGGGAAGCGTTTACAGGCAGGCAAGCAGGCAGGGCAGAATAATAATGTATTGTAATGGAGGACACCAGAGAGCAGGCAGTCAGAGTCACCTCTCCATCCGCTATCTAAACTTGCACTACTTACTAGGAAAGCTGCTGAAAATTGCTGATTGAAGATAAAGTACAAACACACTCAGATGGGCATGGGGCATTTTACACTGTTTTACCGGTGAAGCAAAGTTTACATTTATATGCCAACATATTCATCAATGTTATCAAGTGTTAACCCGTTTGTTTATTTACTTTCAGCTGCTTAGATATGCTGGAAGCAATTGAAGAACACAATATATTCCTTCATGCTAGTTGGCGTCCAAGTTGTTCTATCAATCCACTAGAAATAAAGTCACAGATTAATTTGTTCATGGCTCAAATTGTCACCATTATTAAAATTCCATTAATCATGCAATGTTTAAAGTACAAATTTAACTTTCCTAATTGTCATACAACTGCAAAAAGTTAACCGCTCTTTTAAAACAAAGAAAATTCTCAGCCTTTCAACCTATGGAGAAGGAACAGGATATTTGCACAACCATTATTTTATCTTCTGTACCATTTTATAACTATTGCTGGAATTGTGTTGCGTAATATGCAAGTATATTTATGTCAACACGAGCTTGTTCAAATTAATCCAAGCTTTGTGTGACTTTCGAGGCATATTTTTTTTCCCAGAATGTTTTTGCATTCCACATTTTTGAGGCCACTCGACAATAGAATTTTCACTGCTTTCTGTTCCTGTGTTTCCGCTTTCCATCTTTCCATCTCTCCCAGTCTAGTTCTTGGTATGTGTGGTACTTTTGATTATATATGAAGAATTCAGATGTTTTCCACGGCCCCGGTCTTTGTGCACTCCCAGATGTGCCATTTGGCAAAGTGTACTGTAATTTCCGGCCTATAAGCCACGACTTTTTTCACACACTTTCAACCCTGCGACTTATGCGGTCATGCTGCTCATTTGTGCATTTATTATAACGGCCACAAGGGCGCACTCGAGCGGAAAAGGTAAGAGAGAACGGTGGAATATATGTGCCTCCACCGACCCTGTTAGCGCTCCGCTAGCATGTTTCTGCCCTGTCTCGGTGAATTTTACCAGTATGTTTTTTTAACCGGCCCTGTTAGCGCAGCATTAGCGTTACCGCACCACTGGTGTTAGCGCGCTAGCATTAAACTCTCTGTGTACAGTCTTTCTTTGTAAATATCTCATGTTTCAATGTGGGTTTCAATATGGGCACTTGTGGCTTTTACACAGCTGCGGTGTATATATGTACCAAATGGTATTTCCTTTACAAATGTACTAGGTGAGGCTTTTAACCAGGTGCTCTTTGTAGGCCGGGAATTACGGTAATTATCAGTTGATCATCTAATCACGTATATATCACTTCATTAATACAAATATGTGAGGACTTAGGGCCTCACAGTTCTGAGGACCGGGGTTTGAATCCCGCCCCCGCCTGTATGGAGTTTGCATGTCCTCCCCCCGTGCCCGTGTGTGTTTTCTCCGGGTATTCCGGTTTCCTCCCAGATCCCAAAAACATGCATTCTTGGGAGACTCTAAGTTGCCTTTAGGTGTGATTGTGAGTACAACTTGTCCGTCTTCATGTGCCTTGCGATTGGCTGGCAACCAGTTCAGGGTGTACCCTGCCTCCTGCATGATGATAGCTGGGATTGGCTCCAGCAGTCTCGCGACCCTCGTGAGGATAAGCTGCTCATAAAATAGATGTAAGGATATGAGGACTTATAGAACTTTAAAAAAAAAAATCTATAGTGGTGGTTAGGTTTCGTAACGTATGTACTGTATATCTCCTTAATGATAATTTATTGTATTATTATTGTATTGTTTGCAGTATTAATGGTATTGGGAAAACTGCAAAATGAATTAAGCAGATGTAAAAGTGTTGGTGGTGTTAGCTTCACTTCAACAGAAACAAACATTTGCTACTGGTCTAAGAGATAAAAACAACTGATGTAGCTGCAGTGTTGTAGGCTACTGTTGTTATTACAACTGCAGTCATCGTTTAGAGGGCGTTGCTGGTGGAGCAACAGGCTCAGTGGCGGAAGGCCCTCCTCCAGGCCTTCAGGGAGGGGAAGATGATCCTGGGGAAGACCAACACCAAGGGCTTAAGACTCAGCATCTATCCCTACTTCTGTCTGCTGGAGGACACCGAGTATGTTGACATGATGATGCAGGTAATACAGCCCGCCCAAATCAGCCGGCCGCTCGATAAAATGCCAGACAGAGGACCTTCAAGGCAGTCCTTGGATTGGTTGACTCGCACGACTGATTATTTACTGCTTTGAAATGTGTCCTACCAGAGTGTTTCCAGCATGCCTCCCAGCGGAGAGTCTCTGATGACTTTAGCCAAAGAACTGGGCAGCCGCATTTACACCAAGTACTCGGTTCAGCAAAAGTATAGGAATCGCATCGTGGAAAAGCTTGGCACCGTTTACAATGCTTACACAGACCTGCTCGCCAAAGACACAAAGGTATCCAAAAATGAAACCGTAAGATAACGATTTTCCACATTTGAACAAAGTTATAATTTTGCCTACTTGAGATTTTCCTGTTACATTTGAAAGGGTCTAATTTCAACCAACAAAACAACAGAAAACTGAATGTATTTTGTACTATAACACGTTTTGTAAATTGAAATTGAATTGTTCAAGAGTTTAGAGAATGAGAAATAAATGGAAAAGACTTTCTAATGTTTGTGAGGCCAGTTCCAAGATTTTGTGATTACAGTTAGATCAGCTGTTTTTGACCTTTCAGGCATACAATGTCCATCCCAGGGAGGAGTGGTGCAAACTGGAGGCAGCGCATCCATCAGGGCCCACACTCCAGGGCAGCGAATCCTCCTGGCCGTCTATTGTGCCTTTGGAGCTGGGAACGTACCTGTTGGATATAATGGTGAAGAACCTCAAAATTAACAGCGACATCCTGAACTCTTCCTACGACAGAAAGAGCATTCCCATCCTTTACCACATGTACACCTTTCGCAGCAACCGACAGGTATCATGTCAACACACCTTTGTCTCAGTCGAATGCTTGTTTCAATAACAATGTATAATGACTTTCTACACAAGTGATGCGCTGTGCAACCTACAAAGTAAAATACCATTAAAGCGTTACAATTTTGAGTACAACCGAAACATTGGAGGAGGGGTGCTCAATGCGTCGATCGCGAGGCAGTCTTTTCCGAGTGGGAAAGGTCTGGTCTGAAGCCAAAGTAGTAAGTGCAGGATGAGATGGTGTCATTTTAAAATTCCACCTTGGCGCACAGCCTGATCCAGGATGAAAGCACAGGCATTATAATGTACAAATAGCTAATTCTGTATTTTAAATTTATAATTTATATATTTATATATAGTATGATATATCACATAACATTGGGAGCATCATCATCAGTCCCCCCGGTCGGTAGCTCACGAGAGGCTAGCTGCTTGAAAAGTAGATCTTGGGGTACAAAAGTCTGGGCACCCCTGCATTAGAGACACAAATTAAGCCTTTTCTTAGTTTTTGTACGATATCCAGCTAAATTTTATTGAGAAGCAGATGCTAGTGTATTGACAGTGATATCACTAAATTTCCTTGATTAGTCAATTAAACCATAAATTTTAATATTTTTGTAATTTTTTTTAATTGGCTGGTATCATCTTGTCCTTAATGTGCTGATTTCCACTTTGTCTGCCAGTGTCTTATTGACTGAATGTCGATTAGAGAGTTTGTCATAGTGGACGTGACATCATGTTATTTTTTTTGGCGCAAACTAGTTCATACCAGATAACGCTTAATTTCTCCTCCATGTGATGGAAAGAACTCTTAATAATCGGCTAATTGATCCTGTCCCAATCCTTTCATTTTAGTCCTATTCCTTGAAATAACATCTGTGAGTAAAAGATTTTGGGATTAATGATGATCGGAAGCGTCTGAATACAATTGACTTTGGCTTTTTGTCACTCTTAAGTCTGTCACCTTGTGCACCCCTAATATCCAGTGCGGCCCTCCCATGAGGGTGAATTATAAAACCGCTTACCCTCCCGTGCAAAGAATCCAGACTAATCCCTTTTTTAGTGTCCCATTTTTAATTGGCTCGCTGATTGGCTGCCACCAGACTCTGCGCGAGGGTGAAGGGACTGTGTCATGGGAAAGCGCAAGAGAAAACTTTGGGGACTTAATATCCGACTCGGAGATAGCGTAGCTTTCACCTTGTGCTTACAAGGCAGTTCTTGCCGTCACTGCCTTTGCTCTGACTTTACTCCCCACCTTTTCTGTTGCTCTCTTTGGAGGTTAGCTCATCGGGGGAGCTGGCTAATGACTTTATGACGCAGCATGGCAGTCCGAGTGGTGCAACTCAATGCTGGGCTTATTTATTTTTCGCTGTCAGTTTTCTATATTTGTTCACACAAGACTATTTACAGCGCACAAATTTTTCAGCAGGAGAGCTTTAGCCTCAAAGAAACTAAAGCATATTAATAACAGAGGGCTAAATAGTTTTTGGGCTGTAATTTTGAGCATTTTTGTTGTTGACGTGTAAGAATTAATTAATTGATATACAGTGAAGAAAATGAGTATTTGAACACCCTGCTATATTGCAAGTTCTTCCACTTAGAAATCATAGAATGTTCTGAAATCTTCAGTGTAGTTGCATGTCCACTGTGAGAGATCATCGAAAAAGAAAAATCCAGAAATCACAATGTATGATTTTTTTTTAACGATTTATTTGTGTGATACAGTTGCAAATAAGTATTTGAACACCTGAGAAAACCAATGTTAATATTAACCTGTGTATCAGGTAGAATTCTGACCCTCAAAGACCTGTTAGTCCGCCTTTAAAAGTCCAGCTCCACTCCATGTATTATCCTGAATCAGATTCACCTGTGTGAGGGGGTTAGCTGCATAAAGACACCTGTCCAACCCGTACAATCAGTAAGACTCAAATTGTAACATGGCCAAGACCAAAGAACTGTCCAAAGACACCAGAGACAAAATTGTACAACTCCACACGGCTAGAAAGGGCTATGGAGAAATTGCCAAGCAGCTTGGTGGGAAAAAAAAAAAAAAGGAGCAATCATTGGAAAATGAAAAAAGCTAAACATGACGGTCAAAGGCCAAAATCCCTCCTGCAGTGTGTGCAAACCTGGTGAACAACTACAGGAAACGTTTGACCTCGGTAATTGCAAACAAAGGCTACTGCACCAAATATTAACGTTGGTTTTCTCAGGTGTTCAAATACTTCTTTGCAGTTGTATCACACAAAAATCGTTTAAAAAAAAAAAAAAAAAGAATCATAAATTGGGATTTCTGGATTTTTATTTTTATATTATCTCTCTCACAGTGGACATGCACCTACGATGAACATTTCAGACCACTTCATGATTTCAAAGTGGGAAAACTTGCAGTAAAGCAGAGTGTTCAAATACTTATTTTCTTCAGTGTAGTTGCGGGTTAGGCTGGTCTGTCCCAGCTGTCCTTGGATAAGAGGCAGGGTACACCCCGGAACAGTCACCTCCCAATCCCAAGCAAAAGGCAAACTGTTAACTTGAGTGGAGATTTTTCGGATTAATGCTTTCTTAAATCTTATTGTGACTGTTACTTTCAGGGCGTTTGCAGGGATTTCAATTTTTTTCTTTTTCTATAAATGGATTTCATGAACTAGCCTCTCTCCCCTCAGGTGGGCTTTATTAAGCCCCACCCCATCCTGACACAGATACAGCAGGAGGCCATGGAGACTAAACTGACCTTTGATTCCTCCATAATGCCCATGCGCTGCCCTCCTTTGCCCTGGACCTCGGTCAAGTTTGGTGCATACCTGCTGACCCCTGCCAAGCTGATGCGCAGTCTAGAAGGGGTGACCCAGCATGAGGAGTTGTTGGAGAGATGCCAGAACCTTCACCCAATCTTGGACTCCCTTAATCAGCTGGGTAACTGTGCCTGGAGGATAAACAAACCTATCTTGGATGTCATCATCTCCATCTTTAATGATCGGGGTAGCGACAAGCTAGACATCCCCCCTCCTGTCTCAGAGGCCCCCAAAATTCCCGTCTTCAACCTGCAGGACCCCTCTTACAGTGCCACCGAGAAGGCTCACATGAAAAAGGAGATCATCAGTGCCAGAAAAAAATGCAGCGAGATGCACAGCTTGCGCATGGATGCTCTCTATAAACTATCAATCGCCAACCACATCAGGGACGAGGTCTTCTGGTTCCCACATAATATGGATTTCCGTGGACGGACGTACCCCTGTCCTCCGTACTTCAACCACCTGGGAAGTGACGTGACCCGCTCTATCCTGCTGTTTGCAGAGGGCAAGCCACTCGGGCCAAAGGGCCTGGACTGGCTCAAGATCCACTTAGTCAATCTTACGGGGTTGAAGAAAAAGAGCTCGCTGGAAGGAAGGCTGGAGTATGCCAATTTTATCATGGAGGACATTCTGGACTCTGCTGACCACCCATTGAATGTGCGTTTATGTATTCTATTGCTCTACCCATCTAAATAATCTACACTATATTTGGTTAACATTGTTTACAAGCAGAACTGTGAGATAGACATGCTAAAAGCTAGGTCACGCTGCAGATTTTTCACAATGTAACCCTTTAATTTTTTTAAGGACAAACTACTCACGACATTTAATACATTAAATCAATAAGCAGCTAAGAATTTGGTGGGTTACCTGTCTTGCAATTAGAGTTAGCGGCAAATGCTTTTTTTTTTTTTTTTTTTTTTTTTTTTTTTTTGAAAGGGAAATTCCACTGGTTTGCATTAACAATGTATCCAATAGGTCACGTAATATGTACTCTATTTTGGCAATGTGATGTTAAATCCTCTTCTCATTTAATAGTGTTTTGAGAATATTTTTATCGACAATTACGAAATTTCAGAGGTGCTGCCATTTTCGTGAGTCACATGACCTACGTGCGCGGATGTGACGTGTTATGTGCCACAACAAATGCTCAATTTCTCAGATTTATCCTTATCTGATGAAGAAATGGCAGTATCGGTGCCGCTCACGAGTGTTTGAAAGTATTCCTCCATCTTCGATCAACCGAGCGACGGCGCCGTGAGCTCGCTTCCCGAGCCCCGTAGCTCGCTCGCTGGGGAGTGAGCTCACGGCTCCCCTGAGCCCCGGAACTCACCCGCACAGCTCAGGGAGGGGGCTCACGTCTCCCCTGAGCCCCGGAGATGTGCCGCTCACGGCTGTGTATGGATGTATTCCTCCGTCTTCCCGATCAACCGATACTTCTATTTCTTCATCAGATGAGGATAAAGCCGAGAAATCAGAGCTGGTCATAAATGGTGTCCCATGTAATCGAGCCTTTGTTGCGGCATGTAACACGTCACATCTGCGCACGGAGGTCATGTGACTCGAAAATGGCAGCGACCCTGAAAATTCGTGATTCGATAAAATCCTCTCAAAACACTATTAAATGTGAGAGAATTCAATATCATATTGTCAAAATAGAGTACTTATTACATTTTGGACACATTGTTAATGCAAACCAGTGGAATTCTGCTATGACAACCTTGGAGAGCGTTCTCAGCCATTAAAACTGAAGTAACTTTTTGTATGTTGCCCGATGTTGTATGTGTGTGTGTGTGTGTGTGTGTGTGTGTGTGTGTGTGTATATATATATATATATATATATATATGTCCATTGTAACTAGAATCACACGCCTTTACACTTGTTTATTTCCTTAGGGTAAGAAATGGTGGATGAATGCAGATGAGCCGTGGCAAGCGCTCGCCTGCTGCATGGAGATCGCCAACGCTGTTAGATCTCCCGACTCAACGCAGTTTATCTCGCATTTTCCTGTGCACCAGGTACCATCTCTTCAATGTTCTCTGGACATCTGTGTTTTATCGCACTTCTCCTCATTAGAGTTGCAGGTGAGCTGGAGCCCATATCCGATGATTTGAGGCAAAACATGATCTATACCCTGAACTGGTCACCACCCAGTGGGAAGGCACTTTTAGACAAAGCATAAGCCATTACATGATAATACAGAGGAATGGAGGGTCCAACTTACTTTCGGTTGCGTCCTACGTTGATGTTTTGGTTCCCCCAAAGAGGGCGGTTATGCTGGTATTAAAGGTCCATTACAGTCACCTCATCATTTTGTTACATATACACAAATGTGCCTGTGACTGAGTGTTAGTATATACTGTATACGGTATTTTTAATCCCAAAAAAATAATTTAATTCTCAAGTCATGGAAAATAGTGGCACACAAATTACTGTAATTCCCCCTACGGAGCGCACCTGGTAAAAAGCCTCACCCAGTACATTTGTAAAGGAAATACCATTTGGTCCATACATGGGCCACAGCCGTGTAAAAGTCGCAAGTGCCCACATTGAAACACGAGGTATTTACAAAGAAAACAAAGACGGTACACAGAGAGTTTAACGGTAGCGCCAACGCGCTAACGCCAGCGCTGCACTAATAGGGCCAGTTAAAAAAAAACATACCGAAAAAAAATCACTGAGGCACGGCAGTAACATGCTAGCGTAGCGCTAACAGGGCCAGGCCGGACCGGTAAAATTCACTTCCTCGGCACATATATTCCACCGGTCTCACCCTTACCTTTTCTGATCGAGTACCCCCTTATAGCTGTTATAAAGAATGCACAAATTAGCCGTATCACTGCAGAACCCGTAGGGTTGAAAGCGTGTTTTAAAAAAAAATAAAAAAAAAAGTTGTGGCTTATAGGCCAGGAATTAAGGTATTTCAGTCTACAGCACAACCATTGTTTAATTGATATTAAGGGATTTGATGAGGAAACCATTTGTAGTCTGTTGTGATGGAAGGAACAGAATGGGGGGAAAAATGCATTATTGGTACAGATTTTCTGGCAACGTCAAAAGAAAAAAAATCTGAAAGAAACCTTTGAATGGGCCACACAGTGATGCAGCAAACCAGTTTTTGTCCTCCAGGCCTTGAGTTTGTTACCTGGGATCTGTAGACATCAATCAACTGTACATACATATTTTTGGAATATGGAAGGAAGCCAGAATACCCAGAGGAAAAACCATGCAAGCACTGTGTGCACATGCAAAAATACAGCACAGTCAGTCTGGAGCTGAGTTTTAAACGGAATAAAAACCCTTAATGGTGATGTGCAAAACACTTGATCAGTGTGCCCCCATTAATGATTCAAAAAAATTTCCTCGCTCCGACTGGTGGGAACATTACATTCACTTCCTAATCTTTGGGAAATATGATAATCATGAGCAGTGATTCGCACAATGGGCTACATATCAATCACAGCACATTTCTCCAGTCATGAATCTAGTTTATAGCAACCAAATTTAGATTTTACCTGCTATTCATGTTTTCAGCGTCACTTTTAAAGGATACATTCAAATTAACTATCCAAGACCGCCTTAATATTTTCAGACCATTTTATTACCAGGCCTAACAATAAAGTGCAAAACAGTGCTACTCCATAAATAGACTTTACAGCTTCAAAAACCTTCTAAATCATCAGTCATTCTAAATCGTTTGGCTTCTGTTTTGTTTCCTATTAAACAGAATGAAACTTTCGCCCTAACTCAAATAGTGGCTGTCTACCTAATGTTTTGTTCTAGCAGGAAACAGAAACAGCATTATTTTCTGTAGAAAACCATCGAAATCTAATTGATGTTTTTGAAATGACAAAAAAGAACTCCCAGCCTATCTAGGGACAGAGAACGAAACCCCTGGAACATTGCCGCTTTATTCATGTTGATGAATGTGCACTGTTCCCAATAATGAAGCCTGATGTGGAATATGAGAAGCCTGAAGGAAATTGCATGCATGATCAACTAGACAGAAACCAGGAACATGACAGTTGTATTTACATGGTACATTAACTAGTATTTAGCCAACGCCATGTTCAACAGTAATAAAAAAAACATATATATTTGTTTTAATCTCCGGAGCAGAAAAATATAAGCCTCTGTTACCAATATGCCAGTAACGTATAGTGACATGCAGAAGAAAAATTCTCTTCCCCTAGATGCCAGAAGGTACAATTAACTTGTGTCCCATTACTGTTCATATGACAGAATGAATCAAGCCAATATCCACATTAACTGGTTCCGAGATTTTCCCCATTTCATCCTTAAAAAGTTATGATTTTTCATTGAGCTTAATATCCATTGTATGATGTGGCAAAGTAGTATGAGCTGGGAACCCAGATTATGTAAAAATAAATACTTGAAATTGTTTACATTTTGGGCCTTGAGTCTATAATCTATGAAAGTTACACTTTTGAAATGGAATTATGGAAATATAACTTTTCATGATATTCTAGTTTTTTGGAAGGGGTCTGTATGACTTTGATATCCCACTCTTACTCCATTTTGTTTAATATTATGTTGGTCTATCCTTTGACGTTATAACAACGTCAATTGTTGTGAGAAGGCTTTCACCAAGCTTTACAAGTCAGCTTATGGGAATTTATGACCATTCTGCTCTGAGTATACTTGTGATAAGGCCTGACTCACTGTCCACTCAAAATCAACCCAACAATGTTCAGTCACGGTAATGGCACGACTTTTTGTAGCCCAGTCAAGTTCATCCCTACCAAATTCTGTCATCCATGTCTTTGTGAACCTTGCTTTGTGCACTGGTGCACAGACATGTTGGAACAGGAAAGGGTGAGCCTCAAACTGTTTGACTGTCCAAAATATCTTGGTATGCTGAGCCATTCAGAGTTCATTTCACTGGAACTCAGGGAGATGCCCAAATGAAGACTTTGATATACGTGCAAAACTATGGCTGCTTTTATCTATCTGTCTATCTGTCTGTCTGTCTCTGTCTGTCTGTCAAAATTTTTTTTCTTCCTCTGTGACATTGACATTAGCTAACTAGTTAATTATATTAAAATATGAACATCCAGGGAAGGTTTTTTTTTTTTTTGTCAAACTAAGATTAGAGTCTCGACCATTTTTCAAATCTGATGTTCTTTGCACTGATCTTTTCTGCACTTCATATATTCTTTTACTTCTCATTCTCCCTCGCATGCACCCAAATCACATCCTCTATCCATATTTCTGTTCCCGTTTCCACCACACTCCCACGTTTAATCTTCCCTGTTGTCTCCTCCAGGACGGCTCCTGCAATGGGCTCCAGCACTACGCTGCTCTTGGCCGAGACGTTATTGGCGCCACGTCAGTCAACCTGATGTCCTGTGATGTGCCGCAGGACGTGTACAGTGGAGTGGCGCAGCAGGTTAGCGCACAACTCAACATGACAGCTATTCACTAGGTGGAAAACAGACAGTATATGGAATAATACGGTTCTTTCCAGTACACGTATAGGTTACAGTAATAGGTAAAGAAGTCATTATATTTAATCTCCCATTGGCGAGATAATGCTTACAGCTGATTCAATGTTAATAGATGTATTTAAATCAATAGAATCATGAGATTTTTTTCAATGTTTTGACTAACTATTAAAATTCATTTTTTGTCACGTGAGGTCTTGTCAGAAAGGTTCGAGGACTGTTGTCACACAAAATATTTGAAATTTACTGTATGTAGTATTTTGTGACTAGTTTTAGAAGTTGTGGTTCTGCATGCGCAAGTCTGGTGTGGCGGAGAAATATGTTAGAATAGTACAGGACATGTATGTGGGCAGCAGAACAGCCGTGAGATGTGCCGTAGATCTGTCAGAAGAATTTAAGGTGGAGGTGGGACTGCATCAGGGATCTGGGCTGAGCCCCTTCCTGTTTGCAGTAGTAATGGATAGGCTGACAGATGAGGTTAGACTGGATTCCCCTTAGACCATGATGTTCGCAGATAATATATTATGGCGGAGGAACAATTAGAAAGATGGAGGTATGCACTGGAAAGGAAAGGCATGAAGATTAGCCGAAGTAAAACAGAATATACTGTATGTGCATGAATGAGAGGAGCGGAGGAGGAAGAGTGAGTGAAGCTCCTGGGAGAAGAGATAGAGAGGGTGGACGACTTCAAATACTTGGGGTCAACAATACCGAGCAATGGTAAGTATGGTAAAGTGATGAAACGGGTCCAAGCAGGTTGGAACAGCTGGCGGAAGGTGTCTGGTGTGTTATGTGACAGAAGAGTCTCCGCTCAGATGAAGGGCAAAGTTTATAAAACAGTGGTGAGGCCAGCCATGATGTACAGATTAGAGATGGTGGCTCTGAAGAAACAACAGGAAGCAGAACTAGAGGTAGCAGAAATTAAGATGCTGAGGTTCTCGCTTGGTGTGAGCAGGTTGGATAGGAGTAGAAATGAGCTCATTAGAGAGACAGCCGAAGTTGGATGTTTTGGAGACAAAGAGAGAGAGAGCCGACTTTGATGCTTTGGGCATGTTCAGAGAGAGTGAGTATATCGGTGGAAGGGTGCTGAGGATGGAGCTGCCAGGCAAAAGAGTGAGAGGAAGACCAAAGAAAAGGTTGATGGATGTTGTGAGGGAGGACATGAGGACAGTTGGGGCTAGAGAGGAAGATGCAGGAGATGGGCTAAGATGGAAAAAAATGACACGCTGTGGCGACCCCTAACGGGACAAGCCGAAAGGAAAAGTAGTAGTAGTTTTAGAAGCTTTCTGACACAGCTCATGTTCTAGTTGCACAGTACTACAAACTATGCATAGAGTGAATCCATGTTTTTTGGAACAAAGTCAAACACTTGTATTCTTTGCAGGACACAAACTTTGTTTGCAATATTGTAGTTGGAAACTGAGAGGAACAAGCTGCTTAATCTAAAGAGATAATAGTATTTTAATACAGTATTTATCTCAAGATATGGTGAAGCAGCATGTGGTTCATTCCTCAATCTGTTTGTGTGTTTTATTTTTGAGCCACTATTGCACCTGGTGGGCTTTCTCGATGCAAGTTTTCCTCTTTCTGACAAGAAATAATCATAATAAAGAAAATTTGGTATTTTACAGGGTTTCATCGACTACAATAGTGTTTTACAACAGCAAACATTGACCATTACTTTCAACACAGCATGATGCGAGAAGTGTTCAATTCCGGACCATGTTGTCTTGATTGCATCAAGTTGTAATGCGCGTTTGCTGCCTACTGTTTTTCCACAACAGTGGCAGTGATTGTGCTCCCCACCCAACTTGCTTTGCATTTCAGGTGGAGGAGTTCCGCGCTCGTGATGCCAAGAGCGGCCTGAAGATTGCCCAGGTCCTGGAGGGCTTCATCAACAGGAAAGTGGTCAAACAGACTGTGATGACCGTGGTGTACGGGGTCACGCGCTTCGGGGGAAGGCTCCAAATTGAGAAGCGGCTGAAGGAGATTGATGAGTTCCCCAAGGTATGGTAGCAAGGGGGTGAGGGGAAAAGAGGTACAGTGGGAGTGGGGGGGTTCCCTCACGCTGCACTCTGCTTTATTTTTAGCACGGTCTCTGCACAGGATCTCCTCAACTGTATGTGGGGCACCTCTCATAATGTGCATATTCGCGAGAAGGTGTGAAGCCCTCTCAGCTGAGCGCTGTTCTCCTGCTTCCGCTCATTTATCACACTGATGACAGCGGCTGACTATGTTTTCATCACGTCACGTTGTCCTTGACACAGCAGATTCATAAGAACAGCCGCTTATTGTACTCATGCACCCAATCATAATGCATAATATATTGCATGTACGGTTGTGTCAGAGGGGCCAGGAGTGGACGGGTACAAACAACAGACATGTGATACTGCGGTGCTATTTTTATTCCTGCACGGGCACAATTGGTTCCTCTGTGGTCATCGCTTATTCTTCAGGAACATCTAATCTTCTTAAATCACTCGCATTACACCTAAACTTGATCTCATTTCCAGTGCGAAATGGAACTACATGGCCGTATTATCTTCTATCATCTCCCACACAAGATTCTTGTTCCAAATGACTTTTGCATCATGTCCTCTAATAGCGTCATCATAGATTTTTGAGAAATGTTATATGTGACTGATGGCAGAAGTGGGCTCCCTGGTGGATCAGGTCATAGTAACATCAGAAATCCAAATCCATGTATTCCAATCTGTAAACATTTGAAGCTCTAAAGTCAGCCTCCAAAGAATTTTGACTACAACCAAAATGTTCTCTGAAAAATGTGCCTCAAAATTCAAACAAAAGTTGGAGTGCAAGCCATCATCTTGTCATTACAAATCTTGTGAGACTTCAGCTCAGTGAACATCGACATCAGATCAAACCAATAACTAATTTTGGGGTACTGACTTGTATGTATATATATGTATATGTTAGGTATTAATGATATTAACCCATTCGTGGGCAGAGTGGCATTTTTTTTTTCCTTATTGAGATATAAAAGTCTCCTAACACGGCACAATCAAGGAAATAACACTTCTTTTTCATTTATGGTTAAGTTATATGATAACTTGAGGCAGCCATGCTGTGTCAGGAAGGAAAGGGAAATAACTCAGTGCTAACTTTGACTGATGAGTTATTTTCTCCTCATGCCAAATTATGGCTTCAGATTAACACACTTAAATATTTTGATATACTGAAGGATATAATGCGTGAAAATCATGATGTCCCAAAAATGTGACGCTGCCCACAAATTAATTATATATTTTATATCATATTTATGATATTCGTATGTGTGGAGGCACTGATCATGTTAATAATTTCTCATAAAAATTGACAAGGATTTAATGAGGTAGGAAAGAGATAAATATCAAGATGCAACACTATATTTCTTTAAATCTATTCAAGTGTTTACATTTTCAAACAATCACTTCCACAAGATTCCTTGGTAATACCAATGTCCCATCGCTTGTGATTTTTTTTTTGTTTGTATGACAGGTTAGAATGTTAACTTATTACTTGAAATATTGCCCATACACTTTATAAATGTTTTATAGTTGTAACAGTTTGAATCTACAAGGGATAAAAATTCCCTTTATTTCCTAAAGTTAGACTGCTTGGCAGCCATTCAGCATCATCTTTGACTTCTGAAGGTTCCTCTTTACAATAATTCAGCGTTGTATAATGTGTGCGCTTGCATATCATTGGTGTCTTTCAGGAATATGTATGGGAAGCATCTCACTACCTGGTGCGACAAGTCTTCAGTGGCCTCAAAGAGATGTTCACAGGGACTAGAGAGATCCAGGTGCGTGTGGTACAGTAAAGTCCTCATTTAGGCCCTCAATGCCATTCGTAAAACTTTCTTGAATGGATTAAAATAGAGGTTAATAAGTGATGCTATTTTATGTAGAAATTTGAATTTTCTCATGAATTGGGCTCATAACCATGCATAGACAAGTTTGATGCACAAATCTGTGATTTATCTTTTATTTTGTACTTGTTTTAGTTCATATAAAGAGTAGTAGCTTCTAGACTCAGGACAGAAGTAAGTATCTGCGAGGAACAGTATGGTTTCATGCCTAGAAGGAGTACCACAGATGCATTATTTGCCTTGAGGATGCTTGTGAAAAAGTACAGAGAAGGTCAGAAGGAGCTACATTGTGTCTTTGTAGACCTAGAGAAAGCCTATCACAGAGTACCGAGAGGAACTGTGGTACTGCATGCAAGTCTGGTGTGGCGGAGAAATATGTTAGAATAGTACAGGACATGTATGAGGGCAACAGAACAGTGGTGAGGTGTGGGTGTGTGTCCACCTTCTGTGTGTTAACAGTTATCGCAGATTGTGCAGGTTCATGCTTTGATTGCGCACCCGGAAAAGCCATCAAACGCTCAGCTTCCGAGTTTTTGTATTGATCATGTAAACAAGCTTGACACAAATCTCGAATACCATTTCCTGAAATTTATAGTTGACAAATGACCGTCAAAAAAAGATCAGAGGGGTTACATGCTGTCTTGCTTGTGGCATGGCTTGTATATTTTTTTTCTGTCATGAGAAAATAGACCGTAACTGCACAAAACTTCAAGTTTTATGACAATATAAATTTTAAGTTGTGCTTAGGGGCACCTTAGAGTGAACTGCACTTTCACCAGTTCCCATCGTATTTTGTCTCATACAATAAGTAAACAAATATTGTTCCACAGTTGAAATATACTGCAGCCAAATTATGATGAGTAACTTTCAGATCCACAAAGAGTCATATATTTCTCTTATTAATGACTAGTTCTTGGCACTACTCGGTGATGAAAAACTGCCAACAGAGCACATTCATCACATAGGCTCCATTTATAGCATCGAGACTTGCACCTGGCGGGGGACCGTGTGCATTATCTTCGCAAGCGGAGCACGGCTCGGCTAGCTAATAGAACCAGTGCCCGCCGCTGTGGTGCTTCTCCTCTAGGGATCGAGCGGGGACAGCCCGGGTTTGAGATAAAGAATTTCCGGCACCGAATCAATCCCAGCGCTGACCTCCTTCCTTCTTCGAACATGTCCCATTTATTCTCGGCACACTCTCCCCCTCGCCCCGCCCGGCCACCTATCAATCCACTCATCGATCAGTCCGTCTCTAACTATCTAGTTAGTCCATCCGTCACTCCCCGGCTGTCTGCTCGTCTTTGTTTCTGGCTCAAACAGAGATATAAGATGAGAGCACATTCACCCAGGGAACGACTATGATCATCCATCTTTCTCACAGATGTGTGTGTGTGTGTGTGGTGTGTGTGTGTGTGTGGTGTGTGTGTGTGTGTGTGTGTGTGTGTGCAAGGAGGAACTTACTGGCATTACTAGGGTTTAAAGACAAAATGGAGGCTTTACAAGCAACACAGTTGAACTTTGCTTTTTTAGCAACAATCCCTCACCTGTTCCTTGGCAAGTCAGTCACGATTGTTTAATTAAAAAGGTCGTTTAGATGACTTATGGAACATTAACTTATAGAACAAGGACATTTTCATAATAAGCCTTCTCAATGACCCGTCTGCGTTTCTAAAAATGCACACCAAATATGGGCTGACATGACAATGTTATTACACACTTGCTTAAATACCGTAATTTCCGACCTACAAGCCGCGACTTTATTCACACGCTTTCAACCCAGCGGTTTATGCGGTGATGCGGCTAATTTATGCATTTTTTTCCCAACGGCCGCAAGGGGGCACTTGAGCGGAAAAGGTAAGAATGAGACCGGTGGAATATATGTGCCGAGGAAGTGACTTTTACCAGCCCTGTTAGCGCTCTGCTAGCGTTAGCTCTGTGCTAGCATGTTGCTGTTGTTACTGGCGTCTCAGTGATATTTACCGGTACATTTTATTTCAACCGGCCCTGATAGCGGTACCGCTAGCTTTAGCACGGCACTGGGGTTAGCGCAGCTCTAGCGTTACCGCGGCGCTAACGTTAATAAACTTTCTGTGTACCTTCTTTCTTTATAAATATCTTGTGTTTCAATGTGGGCACTTGCGGCTATTACACAGCTGCGGCGTATTTATGTACCAAATGGTATTTCCTTTACAAATGTACTCGGTAAGGCTTGTAACCAGGTGGGTTCTGTAGGCCGGGAATTACGGTATATGAAAATGCATAAGTTACCGTTGCGTTTTGAACATTTAAAAACAAGTTGGATGTTGGATTAAGTGAAATTGTTGGATATTGAATCATAAAGGCGCTTTTGTAGGTGCTTGTGCCATGGTCTTATTAATTGATTGCAGTCTTTCTTTCGCAGGACTGGTTAACAGAGAGCGCCAGGCTAATATCTAAGGCGGGACACACTGTGCAGTGGGTGACTCCGCTGGGTTTGCCCATCATCCAGCCCTACCACCGTACACGTAACCACGTGGTAAGCAAGCTTTCAGAAACTACTATATAGCTAACTGAAATACAAAAATCCTATAATAACCTTAACTAACAACAAATCACAATATCTTCGAGTATTTCTATACCCAGGTAGCTTTGACTGTTCTTGAGTGGTTGGCACTACTGTTATCCTTGGTTTTGCATGAATGTGACATTGCTCTATTGGGCATTTTTTAAATACATTTCTTCCAGTTGGCCGTGGAATGCCATCTTATGTCATCATGTGATTAGCTCAATATTTCCCAACAGTAGTTAGATTAGAAATATTTCACAGCACACCAGCAAAAAATGTCACATGAACATATTGTTCCCTGAAATAGTGGTATAATAACTCACAAATTAGTATAGGGCTGTGAAGTTGAACATTCAACTGATATACTTACAGCAATTAAAGAAAGAAACAGACTAAATAAAGTGAAATTGGATACAGAATAGTGTAGAAATGTACTTCAGCAAAAACTGCATTATTTTCGCTTGAGAGCGAGAAAGAGAGCAGAAATTCTTGTTCAACTCACTAAAAAGTGTTCCATAACCAACTCATTGCCAACTTCTTGCATCCCTCGCTGTGTTCTGGCAAGGTTGGAGAAACACTCCATAGAGTTGTGGGTACTGCCAACATTTAGAGTCCAAAAGCATTTTAAATGGTATTATTTGCGCCTTGCTTCTTTTGTGTTGTTTTTTGTGGGGGGAGATTGTTGAAATATTAAATTTCCTCTCATGCTTATCACTCTACACCACGCACGTTCTTGCCTTAATAAATATTGTTGAGACGCTTCAACCCCCTTGTGAGTCAACAGGACTCACTTCCTGTTTGTTTGTTTTGTGGAATATCTTACTAATGCTCCCTTTTCCTTTCCTGCCTTCTTTCAAAAAGGAATTTTTTTTTTGCATCTTCAGTTTGAGTATTGGACTGGTAAGAGATTTACCAAAAAAAAAAAAAAAAACTGATTATTTACATGACAGTATTTTAGATCGCTTCGCTAGGCTGACAGTTTAGTTCTGACCTCCCAGCATATCTATCTCAACGGGTGCATTTCCAACGCGCCGGGATGCGTTCTCGAGCCAGAGTGCTCCGGCTGGAATGTCCGGTCCTGGTCCTGATAGGCTGGGCGTCGGAGAGTGCAGCGCTGATGGTGGCGTGCGATTGGCGTGAGTGGCCCTGACTGTAATGGAGCTCCACAACATCATTAGAGTTGTTTGTCACCGTGGAGAGCCTAACAGTGCTGTGTCTGACAGATAAATGTCAGCGTGCCATCACGACTGTAGATAGCACGTCGACTGTGTGTGCACGTCTGCATGTGTGCTCGCTTATGATTAGTTATTCCTTGTGTTCTGGCGGAATTTCCGTCCTCATTTTAGATAACACATTCCCAAGTGTTGGGAAAAATTCTACGTAGACTTTACGCTCCAAGTGAGTTATCCCGATTTAGTCCCTACAGTTTACATACACTGTGTAAAAACACACGTTTCACTTTTTTGTCTCACTGTCAGACGTCAAATCAGACTAAACCTCTCTTACCTCTCCTGGATCACCAAAATTATAAAATTTTAAATCCAATGGTTTTTTTTCTCTCCACATCCTTTTTCAAAGTACCCATATCCCATTTACCGAATGAAAACCTTCCTGCAGTACATTTGCAGTGCAATAAATTAGAATGTTGTGGAAATGTATTTCATTAGTTCAGAAAATACTTTTCAGAAGGCCAATTCGTACCTACTGTATATCAATAGTTTAAAAGAGGGGTGCTCAATGCGTCGTTGTCGATCGCGGGACGGTGTGGCCCCCCCAAAAAAAAGAAGACAGCCAATGTTCTCTCCAAACTGCGCACATGCCCAATTGTGCACCGCTCATGCAGTCTCTTCGCAGATATTCTGCATTGAGGGCAAAAAAAAAAAAATTCAATGCAAGTTGAAAGTATTACATACACCGATTCAGTTTGTGGCATTTTGCAATGTGATTTGATGAGTGAGGGATGATTGCTTGTAGCATCCAATGGCAAAATTCACATACTGTAAAAAAGAAGAAGCCACTGGTTTCTTTTAGGCAGCAAACGGAATTTTTTCTAACAACCGCTGGTCCGCCACAAACTTTTTCCTAGTTTACCTTACCCCCCCTTAAAGACCTACACTCATAATTACAAATATTACAGTACTTACAGAGCCCTTCAATGTGTTTTATAATGAAAGCGTCCACCACCGCTGCTTTAGTTAGCAACACAGTCTGGCAACGTAGAGCAAAGACAAGCTAGACATGCTGCTTATGTTTACATTGGATATTAATGGAGATAGTTAAAAAAGAAATGCTGTTGTTTTAAGATGCATTGACTATCGGAGTATGTGCATAATCGAAAAAAAAGTGGTGAAACAGGATGAAATTTTCTCTCTTTTTTTTTTTGAGTGAGAAAGGTCTGGTCTGAAGCCAAAGTAGAAAGTGCAGGATGAGATGGTGTGTCATTTTAATATTCCACCTTGGCACAGCCTGATCCAGGATGAAAGCACAGACAATACAGTGCACAAAAAGCTAATTCTGTATTTTAAATATAGGAAGGAACATAACATTAACCTTAAAACGGTTCGGGAGCATCATCATCATCTTCCCCCGTCATTGGTAGCTTGCGAGAGGCTGGCTTCTTGACAGGTAGATCTTGGGGTAAGAAAGGCTGGGCACCCCTGGTTTAAAATTGTTGACATCATCTTTAATATTGTAACTCATCAGATTGTGAATTTCTGTTGAAGTTTAAACTAAAAATTCACATTGTTACAAAACAAAATCATGATTTTTTTTTTTTTTTTAATTGTTATTGGGAGCACGGGTTTAAATGTACTGGGTGCAATAACCACATTCCTCAGAGGTGTACCTGATTACTACTACCGCTAATAAAAATTTATTCTACATCGACCTTTTCTTTCAAGATGATCTCATTACAGAGTACTCGTTTTGGTTCTGAATATGTAGATTTGCTCATGTAAGGGAGGAATTTTATTTATTTATTTTTTTAAATCATGAGAAATCCAAAACAGCCTGCCTTTTAAACATTTTACAGAGAACTGTCATGTAGCAGTTTCTCAAAACAGCTCTTAATTGCTTGATGGATTGGTTTTAGCGTGTTTAATCCTGAAGAAAACGTGTCAGTGGCAGTGTCTACGTGGCCCTTGGTGGGAAAACGTTTGGACGACCTGAAACCTTAAAATACCGATCCCACATGATTTAATCGTATTTAAACACACTTCTACACATATTTGAACACATATTTAACAAAAAAAAAATCCCAATAGGTTACCGACGATATAGCAGGGGATTACCATACTATCCCTTGAACCAGTTTTTGACGACGTAAGTGATTCAATCCCCGGGTTTATTAACTGAGTAAATGAAGGACGCAGACATACTGTATAGCAGATGCCAAACACACGCAGGCATCAAGGCCTTAATCTTGCCCACTGTGCTGTCCTCTCTTTAAGTATGACATCAAGCAGAGGGTAGCTTCAGTCGGGGGAGTTGACACCTCACAAGCAGGTGCAAGAGAGCCGCGCTGACAGATGGCGGCTCCCCCGAGGGTCCATCTTTCGTCCCTCTTTCCTCTGCTTGCTTTAACGTCCAGCGTGGAAGAGGAGGCTGATTAGCTCTTTGAAGGTTTATTATTTGCATACGCGCACCGATGAACTAGCGTCACACTCGACTTCCTTTATCCCCTGCTATATTAATACTCTAATCCAGTTGCATCATTGGGCAACAAAAATGAGAGGAACTTATCGAAAGGTCACTTTCCCCCCACGCATTGATGGATTAAATTCAATCTCCCAGTCTCCTCTCTGCCTCTTCAACCCAAGGCCATTGTATTGCTGGGGGGGTCATTTGTAATTAGACAAGGGATGCGATCGCGAAATGAGAAGTCAGGTACTGTAAGAAAACCAATAAGGGTTGAGAAAGTGGTTGCCTCATCATCAGCCAAGCTGTATGATGGTTCTTTTTGCAAATATCGTGATGGGGGTTTCATTTATCACAAGAATAGTACAGTATTTTGTTACAAAGCAAAGCAAATTTATTTGTATAGCGCATTTCATACCTGAGGTAGCTCAATGTGCTTTACATGATTAAAGGCATTTGAAAATAGATAAAACATTTAAAATGGGATAAAAACAATAAAATTGACGAACAAAATATTCGGAAAAAAAATGAGTTAAAACCGCATACAGTGCAAGTAATATGATAAAAAAGTGGATATATTCTAAAAAGCATGAGAAAAAAGAAGAGTTTTCAACCTGGATTTAATAAGATTCACAGTTGGAGCCGGCCTCACCGTTGTTGGCAACTTATTCCATTTGTGTGCAGCATAATAGCTAAATGCTGCTTCACCATGTTTGCTTTGGACTCTCCGCACCACTATTTGACCTGAGTCAGTCGATCTCAGAGCTCTACTGTGTTTGGATTCCGTAAGCATTTCTTTCATGTATTCAGCACCTAAATCATTTAGGGATTTATAGACAGTAGCAGAACTTTAAAATCTATTCTAAAGCTGACTGGAAGCCAGTGCAACGAATTTAGGATTGGAGTTATATTGTCTGAACGCGAGCTGCAGCATTCTGAATGAGCCGCGGCTGTTAATTACTCTTTTTCTGAGAGTCCAGTCAGAAGACCATTACAGTAGTCAAGTCTAATTGAGATAAAAGCATGAATGAGCTTTTCCTTGTCTACTTGACACATACAAGATTTCAGTCTAGATATGTTCTTCACATGGTAGAAGGCAGTTTTTGGGAATGATTTGATTTTGGGAGTTCAGTCAGAAGACCATTACAGTAGTTAAGTCTAGTTGAGATAAAAGAATGGGTGAGCTTTTCCTGGTCTGCTTGACACATACAAGAGTTCACCCAAGATATGTTCTTCATATGGTAGAAGGCAGTTTTTGTGATTGGTTTGATATGATTGTTGAAAGTCAGGTCAGAATCAATCAAAAACTATAGTACTTCCTTCTCACATAAAGACATTTTCTGGGGAGCCATATTTAAAAAAAAAAAAAAGATGTTACTTCATCATACGTTTTAATTTTCCAAGGTTATTCTCTTACCTTTTCAATTTTACTATCATGTATTCTTGTGATTACAGTTTTGCCTTTTGAAGGTTATGCTTACTGTCCTATATTATGAGTTTATTGATAAATTTACAATGTTCTTACAAAATCTTGGTCATTTTTTTCTTTGTAAAAGTACCATCTTATTATGGCCATTTTATTCACTTGAAAATGTTTTATGCCAATATTTAGTTGATTTATAAAAATATAATTGTAATATTTTTGACTTTATTTTTAATATCTTCATCATTTTTTTTCTTGTAAAATTGAAATATTATTGCCTTAAACTTTGGTTGCGCTGGTTGCCAGCCGCTCGCAGGTTCCTTTCCATGGAATATAAATACGCAAATGTAATCAAGTACTTTCATGGTTGATGGTGGTGAGGAAATGAAAGGTGGATAATGGGATTGTGAGACACTAATCGGATCAGAGGTCACTCGGGCTCATGTTCCTCTTTTTTTTTTTTTTTTTTTTTTTTATTTATTATTATTAATCTATATTCTCCTAATGCCCACACTTGCCCCAATGAGAAAGTACAATAAAGTCTCACCCTTTGCTACTGGTCACACAGGTGTATACTCATCTGGATCGGCTTTGATTGGATTTTATGGATATTTTAGTTAATAGTGTGACAACAGGCTTATGGGGTAAAGTCCTCTACGAGGCTAGAAGCACTAAGGTTATGCCGGGCGTAGTGCGGTAATTTCCCCAGACAGTTAATTATTCCACATAATTTCTTAATAGATGTGTGACAGGCTAGAAAGTCTTAATGAGGTTTAGTTTCCACACAACAGCAGTGCTAATTTGTATACAGTAAAACAATTGATGTTTCAGAAAATCCTCTCGGAAATTGATTCAGAACTCTGGACTCCCACTGGTTCTTTCTTGGAAGCATTGTCCCTTGAGGTGAATTGGGCGGTCATTCGTTCAGAAACCTCTTTTTTTTCCACTATGGTCCACTAACAAAAATTCAATCTGGACCGAAGCCACATTACATCATAGATCATCGCATCTCCAATAGTTGTAGTTGAAATGGGGGTCAAAATTTATCCAGAGATGTTCAGGGTAGGTTCAGTTTTTTGTATTATTGGAATAAATTAATCACCAAAAGTTGTATTTGTAGTTTATTTCTTGCATTGAGCAGAGGCCCTGGATGTTATTCTGACTAACACGGAAGCTCCTGTAACACGTAAACTAAGCGGGAGTCATTGTTATTAAAAATTTATAATTTGTTGTAACGAGATGTTCCAAAATAATAAATAAAACCATGGATAAAAAGTAACAGGCTGGTTCACCAAATCAAAAGACAAATATATTTTTAGTATTTTGATCTTTTTTTGGAGGTAGTTTCCTGCTCTTGTAATTTCCATTACAGAAATCCTACCTAAACACAATCAATGGACCTCTTCGATGACGATCTTAAGCTCCGCCCCCTTAGCCCTGTCCCACAAGCTTCCAAAATGGCAATTGAACAGAACATGTTTGAAGTCGATTCTCTGTCGCGTATTCTAGATAATATTGAGGTATGTTTTTTGCCAAATGCATCAGACTTGTCCAAGAGAGTTCTACAGAGAGGTCTCAACTATTTCACGCAAGGATGCGTACACGGAATTAAGATTTTGGACGGAGCAGGACGCATTTTCAGAGATACAGCGAAATGTTGGCGATCGATGCAGAAAAGTTTGACACCTCACAAACTTCATATTGAAATCCAACAGGATCAAATAGTGGAATCGTACTGCGTGTGTAAAGCAGGGTGAGTAGTTTTTACTTGGAAAGATCACGAGTAATATCATTGTAGTCTTTAGAAGTCAGTGGGTGTATTCATTTGACTGAGCTCGTAATCGAACCCAGTGCTCTGTCTTAAAAGTCTGACGTGATACAAATAGGCAAATGGACATTTCTCTTGCAAGACATTGTGCTTTGACGTAATCACTAACGTCATCCAGCATAAAACATGACACACTTCATTCAGCAGGTCAGTGATACACTAACAAAGTGAAAGTTGTTCTCCTGCAATTTATAAATCACTGATAATAATTCAATCAAACTCAGAGAAGATACTTCTGCCTCACTTATCTTCAAACATACAGCCTTGTGTTTGTTGATATTGTTCACATTTAGTTGTACGTGCGGTCTTCCGCAAGCCTTAATCCTTCGTCCACTGTGTTTTAGGCTTTGGAATATGAATGAACCGGGCCACTTGTAACCTCGCGGTATATATTTAATCAGAATTTCATGTTTCCCTAGCGCATCTGAGGACCATTTTCTTCGTTACAATAACTTTTCCAAGCGCATGCTACTGACAACCAGCATTGCTTGTGGGACGATGTGGCGAAAGGGGCATTCAAACCAGGGGTTAAGACAATGCGGCTATCTGATTGGCTAATATCGTACAAGTGATTGACAGGTCGGAAAGGTCCATTCCTTCCGAAATTATGGCCAGATCATAGTTGAGGGATTCACTTTGTTTGAATGTTACTAGAGTTACCATGCTAATTTACATTGCTGCATCTTATGTGGATGCAAGTTGGTGTTGCGACAGCGTCACAATTTTTTTGAAGTCATGTAAGAATTGAAATCAATTTCCTCCGCAGGGTGTCTGGGCTCTCCCTTAGAGATAGGGTGAGAAGCGCGGTCATCCGGGAGGTGCTCAGTGTCCAGCCGCTGCTTTTCCGCATTGAGAGGAGCCAGATGAGGTGGCTGGGGCATCTGATTTGGATGCCTCTCGGACACCTCCCTGGTGAGGTGTTCCAGGCATGTCCCACCGGAAACAGACCCCGAGGACGACCTATGACACGCTGGAGAGACTATGCCTCTCGGCTGGCTTGGGAACGTCTCGGGATCCCTCCGGAAGAGCTGGAAGAAGTGGGTGGGGAAAGGGAAGTCTGGGTATCCCTGTTGAATTTCAGTCAATTGGAATTTGTTATGCCATCAATCGCCTGTCACTGTAATCTACATCAAGAGTTGTCCATTCAGTTTATTGTAAGAGAGGAGAAATTGCCTCATCTGTTACGGTTGTGAGACCAAGATTTTTCCGAGGCCAAAGAATCACTGTATAAGTGATGTTAATGTTTGACTTTTTGTCAGAGGCGGCATGCTTCGAGTTGAGCGAGCATCTTTAGAAATTATAACTCTAAATGTCCTTGCGATGCCCTCTGCGCCTCCTCTGGCGTCGGAAGCGGAGCGAGCCATTCCCGGGGGGGTGAAACCATGTTCCATTGATCTCCCAAGATCCTGTGGCATTTTGAGGTGAAATAATAATAAGTGCGCCTTCACTTTCAATGACGAAAAAGCGTTTGGTCAAAAGAACGAAATGCGCGGGAATACATCGGCTTCTTCATGAGATGACTATTTGAGTGTTGGAGCTCTGTTTTATTTACTGGACGTGATGAATGTGGACAGCTTCCTTCTGTGGGGTTACTGATTGCTTTTGTACATGTAGCCATCTGCACGGCAGGTCTGAGGTGATGGACACCGCGGGGGGCCGTCGTCCCCCCGCCACTTCTCTCCTCCAGGTTAGCCAAGGTCTCATCCATCGTAGCTTTGAGGCACGTCTCCCGCAAAGATCATGCACGCTCACATTTTAATGAAAAGGGGCACAGTACAATGTCAAATTATGACCTCATTTAGTACCTAGCCTTCCATTCGTCACGCCAAAGGTTGCCCCCATTGCATTTGGCCCCACCCTTTCACGAAAGCTTCCTCTGTACCTTGCCCAAAATGTCCTAGGGCATAAAGATAAAGAGGAACTTGATGGACAGATTCCCCCCCCCCCCCCCCACAGACCCCCACCCATGCAACTATCCTACTCAAGCGTTGATGTATGAGATTACAGCTGTGGCAGAGACTAATGGGCTTTTCTCCACACTGTCGCACTTTTTTCCAAACTATTTTCCTGATAAAAGTCCGATTTTTGTCATTCATCTTGCTGCATCGACTTTCGCCATCAAAGTGAGTTTCTTAGTGACTCACCGAATGTGACTGTGATCGACTTTAATCCGTGTAAACCCGTCACCTTAATTCTGTTATATCTTTGCCTTCCTTCATGCCAGCTACTGTATATTACTCGACCTGTCGACATCTGCAGTCAAAATTATCACACTATATCATACTAGTGCAAACTAGTTAAGCCAAGTGTAATAAAATTAAGAGAGGAGAAACTAATTACTCAGACTGGCATATGTAATGGAGCGTAAACAAGGAAGGTCTCTTGTAATTTCCATTTATGAAGCTTCATTTATGACTCGGCAGTGATCAAAACCTTCTCCTGCCTATTGTGCCCATCCTTAGTGGCATTATAAGAAAGAAGCCAAAGGAAAAGCAAAACACACGTCATGTCATTATCCAAGCCGCTTATCCTCACAAGGGGTTGCGGGAAAGCTGGAGCCTATCCCAGCTAGCTTCAGGCAAAAGGCGGACTACACCCTGAACTGGTCGCCAGTTGGTCACAGGGCAGATATCAACACCATCACTGAGCGGGAACCGATCCCATGCTGCCCACACCAAAGTGACTCTCAAAACACACGTTAATGCAGTATAAGAATTTCAGGGGGGCGTAACAACCTACTAGGGGGACAACTCCAGAAGAAAAACTAAAACTACTTACCATGTGAAGATCGACATTTGGCATCTTTTTTTTTTCTTTTTTGGAGACATTGGGGAATGTGAATTGCGAAAATATGCGGTTAATTGATGGCATTATAGTTGTATTTCAATTTAAACCCAATGAATAATTGAAACGGTGAGGATAATCTGACAGTAATACCCCCCCACACACACACACGCACAAAGAAACAAATTGGTTAAAGTACAAATAAAAATTCACAAATCTGCATTTTCTGCTGTATAAAAACAACCATATTTGCCTTAATTAGACAATTTGTTCACTATCGTTTATTTGAAACAATTGATAAAGACAATCTTTACAGTTGCAAATGTACTGTGGTTTTACACGCTAGCTAACGGGAAAGTCTGAACTGTCATATTTGACACCCCAACGAGTGTTTGTACTTTATTCTCCAAATTTTTGCTGTTGCAAATAGATGGAAACTAGTGTCAATGTCACTTCTCGTTGGCTTCGCGAGCACATCCGCTCATGATCGATACGTGACTGGATCAATTTGAAAACGTGCCACCTGATGTTGTCATCACCAGATGCGTTTATTGTCCAATTTTCAACCCAGCATTTTTTGACAATGCTGATTTGAACAACATACCTCTGGAACAAATGAGACCACATCCCAAACTTGGAAAACTCATTCTGCGTACCGTCTTTGTAAATATCTTATGTTTCAATACTGGGCAGTTGTGGTTTTTACACAGGTGCGGGTAATGTATGTCCCAAATGGTATCTCCTTTACAAATGTACTGGGTGAGGCTTATAATCAGGTGCGCTCTGTAGGCCAGAAATTACAGTAATTATTAGGAGTTACATAGAAAAGAGTGTACAACTTGGGATAATGACCCAGATGCTGCTTCACTGGGACGTGATTTTCTTTACTCATGTAGCAGCCTGCTGCGGTAAATTCTCATTCTGCCTTCAGAACTACAGCGGCCCGCACTTTGTTGGAAGCTTTTATCACACTAGCGAGGAAGCTGGTGGTCGAAAACTAAAGTCATAAATAACTTGAGCCAATGACACGATAAACAGCAACAAGGGTTCGTAGATGTTGGCAGTGACCTTCGACTGAATTTAGTAGTCTAATATCAAAATGACAAAAGTGCTCTTCTGAAATGATTTGTTGTTGAGCTAGTTGCCTAGCGATGGCCGATGCATCTAATCTTGTCATGATATGTGAGTCTGTGTCTGTTTTTGCAGATCAAGAGCACCATGCAATACCTCAACCTCCAGATCAGCCATGACGCCACGCAGTAAGTGTCTTTTCCACATCTTGTGTGAATAATCTGAGCAAAGTGGTTCCATGAAGGTGAAGCACAAATTCTATAGTACTGCTCAATTTTGAATTAAATTTGAGATCATTCATTCTAGAATGAAGATTTTCACCATCATAAATCCTTTAACTTTACTGGCGTACACATTTGTTATACAATATATCGATATAAATATACTGTATGAATACTTCCTATTTTTTTTTATAACTGTAAATCAGGCAAATAAAATACTGTAATTCCTGGCCTATAGAGCGCACGTGGTTACAAGCCTCACCGAATACATTTGTAAAGGAAATACCATTTAGTACATACATGTGCCGCGGCCACGTAAAAGCCGCAAGTGCCCACATTGAAACCCAAATTGAAACACGAGATATTTACAAAGACATTACACGGAAAGAGATTAACGATAGCGCTAACATTAGTGCCGCGCTAACGGTAGTGCCAACGCTAGCGCCGTGCTAAACCTAGCAGCAACACTAGCACCACACTAATGCTAACAGGGCTGGTTAAAATAAAACTTACTGGTAAATATCAAGGAGACACGCCAGTAACACAGTAGCAACACGCTAACACAGCGCTAACGCTACCGCAGCGCTAGCAGGGCTGGTAAACATCACTTCCTCTGCACATATTTTCCACCCGTCTCATTCTTACTTTTTCCACTCAAGTGCCCCCTTGCAGCTGTTAGGAAAAAATGCACAAATTTGCCGCATCACCGCATAAACCGCAGGGTTGAAAGCGTGTGAAAAAAGTCGCGGTTTGTAGGTGGGAAATTACGGTAATTTAGCCAGTCTGATTGACTTGCTCAAGATTCGTTCTAAAACGTGACTAATGTAGAGAGTTTGTCATTTTAAATTGATACTTGATCCCAGCTGCAGTCAGAAAATAAAATCATTTGTGTACACGGTAGCACATTAAATAAGCAACCCACAATTTGGCTGAAAGTAATTTCAATACTGCTATATAATATAAACGTTAAAAATTCAATTTTACAAAACGTGTCTGCTTTGCTTAAGTACTATATTAATAACAGATTTAATGCTGAAAAGTCTTTTAAAGAAACTCCACAATATTTGTCTCTCTTCTTCCTTTAATAAGTACATGACAAAAACTAGCCTTGTTGTACAGTGTTATAAGTGTTATGCTTTATACAATGTGTAGAATTGCTACCAATCTCCCAAGAGGGTTTATTATGAGGCTTGGTTAGATGAGTTGAAGTTGCAGCTAAAACTGCATGCACAAGTGCCACACACGTTAATGAACCTGCGTATTTACTTCTCTTGTCAGGCGGCCAGACACAATCAAGCAGAAAAACGCATTCCCACCAAACTTCATCCACTCACTCGACTCCACACACATGATGTTGACGGCGCTTCACTGCCAAAGGTAAGCTATGTAAAGGAAAAAAAGATGAATTAAAAGCTTTTTAATTAATTTGTTAATCGCGTTTAGCTAAACTTTTCAGAAACATTCATGGTTGATGTGAACTAGTCTTTGCTCTTCCACTTAAGTGTGCATGTGATTTTTTTTTTCCCTTTTATAGGCAGAATTCCATCTTTTTAAATTGCATAGATGAAAAAAATATATATATTTTCCATCTTCTGCAATATTCCGACTGTAACCTGTGCCATAATCCACACTCGTTCATTTTCCAATCCGACTTTTGCAAGCGAGATGGAAAATTTGATACGCGTCTGTGAATGTGTTCCTCCTGACCATTGAAAACGTTTGTTGTATACGAGGGAGTTTACAACCAACACCAGTTGCCAACAGGGTAGTCGATAACGAGGAGAGAGTTCAGAAGCAATTACTTGTAAAAATGTCTGTATTATTTACTGATAATGAAACCTGACGTTAATAATTGTTAAATTAATGCGTTTCAATCATTTACCAAAACGAGAAATTAAAACGTTTTTGAATGGATACGATATACACGCTATGAAAGCACGCTTGCGTGCCAGGATGCAAATCTGAATTCAATTTAGTTTCACTTCTAGTATTTGAATTTGTAATTTTTGGGGCCAAAGGTATGCACCTAAATAATGAATATGAATAATGAAATAGTGTACATTTTAAAAATAAAATAGCATTTATTTATAGATGTACTAGATATATTTCATTCATAATACAATTTATAAAATGTGCACATTAAAATTGATCATCCTTTGATCATGTTTGCTTCATTCAGTCAAATCACATGCCTGAGTTGTCTAACCTTGTCTATCGGTTCAATGTCTTTGCTTCTTGCAAGAAAAAAACTTATACAATACAATTCTTGGCTTATTACTATAGCCACAATTTTTTTTGTCAGCACACACTATAACTAGTTATTCCATGCTGCCAATGCAACCTCGTGTTGCTTGTAACGCACCCCTTGGAAGATTCATCTGTGAATAAGTGTAGCCAAACATCTGGCTTTTTAGGCAATTTTTAACCTTTTGTGTGCTTTCTGTTCTCCTTTCAATCTGGCCTCGCCGAAGCTTCGGTTTGACATTCGTCTCAGTTCACGACTGTTTCTGGACACACGCCCTCACAGTGGACACCATGAATAAGGTATTCACTTTCAGTATTCTTCACTGTTTGCTCTCTCAAATGTCTGAATCCTCCTGCTACTCCGCAAACACAGTGGCCTTCGATCTTCATGTCTGACCTGATCTGATATGGGCCCGGGTGTAGAGTTCTCCTTTTAACACTGAAGGTTTTAAGTTTCAGTCTGTTGCTCCCCATCTTTACTTTCAACATTTTGTTCTCAAATTGATCTGTAGGACAATGCGTTTTGAACACACAGACAAGCCGTTTCCACTTTCCACCCAGTGCCTCTTAAAAATAGCACTGAAACAAATGGCCTGCTGTATTTGATTTTCCAGCAGTTGTAGCCTCAGAGACGCAAAGCCGTTTATGTCCTTATGCCATCTTGACCGAATCAACCAAGCGGCCCTCTCCTGAGTACAATTATCCTCTTGCATAATCCCCTGTCTCTTGATGCGCTGGGGTCCACCCACCTAATTACACAGGTAATTGAACTTAGCGCCGGCGGAAGAAGTATTTAACGTATTAGTCAACACTCCAGCAGGTGAAGCAGAAACCGGCACTTTTATGAACAACCCGAGATCACTCATCCACAAAAAAGACTGGAACCTTGGTAAATGCTGGTGGTTAGCATACAATCAGCCCATCGTAGAATACGGTTTGTTCTAGCCATGTCAAGTAATACGCTAACAATCAAAATTGCATTGTATAGAGCTCGTGCACCTACGTCATCAAATCACGTTACTAGCCGGAAGTGTCAGTCAAACAAAGCATTCTACAATGCTAAGTCGGTTGGAGACGACACGAAAATTCATCCTATAGCACGACCCCCAGAGTTTTGTCCGATACGGTTAAACATTTCCAAGGTGATAATAAACGAAGGTACGTGGAAAAATGAGACACCAAATTAATGCCGAAGTCGAAGTTTTCGCTGCTAAGAAATTGGACTGTTAACCCACTTCTGCTGGTCTTGGACAACTGGATCTACACATGGATCTGGTGAGTAAGTCGTCGAGATTTACACGGATGAGTTTGAAAGCATAGAAAATTCTGGACGCATACAAATACTTGGTTGCTGGATCTGTTCTCAATCAAGAATAAATCCCACAGAGTGATGAAGCCACTCTGATTTTTTTCAATACAAAAACCAATATTTAAATAAATGACCCCTGGTTTTACACAATCTCGCATTCATGAACTATAACTGGGGAAAAAAAAAGACAGCAAATCAGCTCCTCTGTACACGGAAGCGTGTTGTGGTCACAAGTTAAACTTTGGTAAACTTCTCTGTGATGGGCATTTTTTTTAAATATGTGTTGTCCTCAAAAGAGTCCAATGCGTATTTAAAAAACAAAAATGAACCACTTGGATAGGCTTCAGCCCCCGTGCACGGAAGCATGTTGCAGCCACACGTTACCCTACATAAACCTCTGTGTGACCGACAGTTTATTTTCTTTTTTTGAATACGCATTGGACTCATTTGAGAACATTGCATATTAAAAAAAAAAATGTCGGGGAGAGGTTTACTGAAGTTTAACCTGTGGCCACAACACGCTTCCGTGTACATTGGAGGCAACTCCCTGTCTTTTTTTTTTTTTTTTTTTTTTTTTTTTAATGCATTTTTCTCAAATGAGCCAACTTGGCATCATAAATACTTATTCATAATTTGAGATTGAGAAGAATAATTCCTACCTGAAATGAAGTGATCACTACACAGTCCTGTTTATTTGGTCGGGCACCATCCATCACGTTTAATTGCCAAAATCCATCGATCTTTTCTCGTCTTTTCAGCTGGTATTCCATAGAAAGATCTCTTTGAATATCTGTCACGTCTGTTGTGACAACCAACAACACAAGTCTCCAGCATTGTGAATATTCTGCTCCAGTTCAATGTCCCCCACACTGTCGAGCAGCTCTTTTTGACCGGCAATATAGCGCTGTAAAAATGGTGACGTCACGTGCACAAGCTATATAGGCCACTTGATCGATGTATACATCAGCAAAACGCACGCCAACACAACTCTATACACAATTTGCATTTGTCCTGTACAGTGAAAACTGGGATTCTTCTATGTACCGAGCACATCGAGTCTAAGAATTTGCCCACTTAAGTCGGTGGCGACAACAAACTGCAGTCGGGTCAAGACCACGATGAGGATGACAGATGTACAATTTGAGCAGAATTTTGGAGGATGCAAAACAGTGGTTGGAGTAGCTTTGTGCTGAAGATCACAATCAAATCTATTGCCAAGTATGTCAAAAATACACAATTTGTCTCCGCTCTAGTACAATCACAGTTTGTTGGTTGACAAAATACATTTTGAGACATAAAGACAGACGCTTCACGTGGAGGTCTTGGGATGGTGTGTTGTGCAGTTGTGAGGCTTATTGGATGCGCTGTAGTGCTGATTCCACGGAAAGGTTTTTTGAGATGATTTATTGTAATGAAATAAATTATCTATGCATGGGCAAAAGCTCTGGACATTCCTGCTGTCAGCATGTCCATAACAGATTCCATCAGATCTCTGGCATTGTGCGGTTTGGTAAAACTGCACATTTTAGAGTGGCCCTTCATTGTGGCCAATGTAAGGCACACCTGACCTCAATTTATTTACAGAAAACTGCAATATTCATACTGTCTAATCAACATCTTGGAGTGCCACAGCAGGTGAATGATTATCTCAGCTCAGTAGAAATGCTCGCTTATATGAGTTTGTGAACAATATCTGAGTAAAATAGAAAACGGATGGGAAAAAGATTTAAGTCTTGTAAATTCAGATCCAAAAATAATCTGCACCCCTTTGGTAGGTCATCCGGGAGCAGTTTGTGGCACTGCACAATCAGCCCATCCTCCAAGAGCTGTCTGACTTCCTGCTCCACAAGTACTGCTCCACACTCACGTAAGTGCCACACCCCACTTGGCAGCAATCTGTTTAGACATAATCAACCAAAAGAATATATCTTAACTTTAAATAATCATAGGTTGCTGGTAGTGTTTTCCTTTAATTGATACTTAGCAGGATTACCGTAGTTCCCAGCATACAGAGCACACCTGATTATAAACCTCACGCAGTACATTTGTAAAGGAAATACCATTTGGTACATACATAAAAGTAAAAGCCGCAAGTGCCCACATTGAAACAGACATTGAAACATGAGATATTTACAAAGAATGACTGTACATAGAGAGTTTAACGCTAGCGCCGCCACGGTAACGCTAACACGAGGACCACCGGGTGCGCTAACACTTCCGCCGCGTTAACAGTGACGTTAAAAAAACATACTGGTCAAAATCACTGAGACACGGCAGTAACACGCTAGCGCAGCGCTAACAGGGCCGGACCGGTAAAAGTCACTTCCTCAGCACATATATTTGGTCTCACGCTTATTTTTCCTCTCAATTGCCCCCTTGCGGCCGTTGGAAGAAACGCGCATAAACCGCAGGGTTGAAAGCCTGTGGAAAAAAAGTTGCGGCTTATAGGCCGGAAATTACGGTAATTTAAAAAATGGATATTTTTGCGGTGGTGTAAAACAGAGCTGCACCATACTGGAAAACTTTTGCACCTTTCATGTATACTTGCAAAATAACGTAAATGGGAACTCTGAATTATTTCTCCCGTATTAGCTTGACAGTTTTTTTTTTTCCTCCTGCCTTCTCTGCGGTGTTGGAGTTTTCTGGCCCCAGGCACCCTTTTGCTCATCTCCTGGTATTTTTTCCCTGAGCTAATTGGACATTGTATCCTTTACACTGAAGCCTCCACCCTTGCTTGTGAAGGCCCAAACGTCACAAAGGGCCATCTTTCACGGATGGAGAGTCCACTTTAAAAGGCTTTTTGTGTGTGTGTGTGTGTGTGTGTGTGTGTGTGTGTGTGTGTGTGTGTGTGTGTGTCCTTGTCACAATCTGCATCCCAAATGATTGTTTGCAGCCCATTGCGAAGTCTTCTTTGTGAGCAGTCCCTATGTTGCCCTGTTTCCCTCTTTTTTTAATTTAATTTTATTTTGTTTCTAGCTCTTGTTCCATAACACCATTAGATTGGATTGTTCTGGCTGAGTACAGAAAGAGCCCGTTGAGATCCAAGTCAGGAACTCACCGAACTGACTATAAATGAGTTTTTATTGTGGTGTGGATGAGCTATGAAGTTTTCGACGCAGTTTTTCCCCAACCATTAACTTTTTATTCTGCCCCCTTTCCTCGGCAGGGCCGACAGAAAAAACAAAAAGTACCTGGAGGACCGGCGGCTCATGTTGCTGCTGGCCAAAGTGCCGCAGACAGGTCAGTCAGCATGCAGTTGTTTGCCCTTTGCGGCGGGCCGCTGCTCCTGAACGCCGCACATGCCGTGCGGTGTTTGTCCTAATTGGCTGGAAGGACGTCCGCGTAGCCTGCAGCGCTGGAGCCAACTGAACGTCCATTTTCTGCTTCGGTCATGAGTGGCGTGTGCGTGGAAAGGATTTGGGTTGTTCCAAATTGTCAGTAGTTTTTTTTAATATATTTTTCACATATTTGAATTATCCATCCATCCATCCATTTTCTGTTACGCTTATCCTCACGAGGGTCGCGGGGAGTGCTGGAGCCTATCCCAGCTGTCCACGGGCAGGAGGCGGGGTGCACCCTGAACTGATTGCCAGCCCAATCGCAGGGCACATTGAGACAAACAGCCGCAGTCACAATCACACCTTGGGGCAATTTAGAGTGTCCAATTAATGTTGCATGCTTTTGGGATGTGGGAGGAAACCGGAGTGTCCGGAGGAAACCCACAGAGAACATCCAAACTTACTTAGCTAACCTTATCTCAAATCTTAATCAATTTGTAATCTTAACTAACCCTAACAATAATGTCAACATTTAAGTTAGAGATCAAAGGGTTTTACCGCTCCCACAGGGCTTTAGATATATAGTTGAAACACACCAAAAATTATTAAAACACACTTTTTTTTTCACTGTTTTTCATCTTTTCTCACGATCTCACTGACAGGTCTCCAAAATAAGTTGCTATACATGTTTGCGTCAAACTTTTTCACCGACAGATGGCGTTACCTGTAAAATGAGATTTCAACATGTTATATGCAAAAACTAAAATGTTCCCCTAAACCACAGGTTTCGAACTCAAGGCCCGGGGGCCAGATCTGGCCCACCGCATTATTTTATGTGAAACAACAATAGTTGGGAAAAATCCATTGCCCTTGATTTCTGATTCCAGAACTAACTTTGTATTCCTCAAATGAATTCCAATAGTTGACTGCCAACGACGTATATATCCGTCAAGTACGTTTTTCACTGGGTGGGCCGCTTTGCTGGCACGTGTTTTCAGGTCTGCGCATAAATTCTCAATAGGATTGAGATCAGGGCTTTGTGATTGTCATTTTGTGCCCGAACCCCCCGCCTTTATTTTCAACTTCCTGCCTGATGTCGCTTCAGTGTACCCACACAATGTTCTTTCCTCGTGATCCCACCAATTTTGTCGAGCGCGCCAGTCGTTCATGTAGCGAAACGTTTCAGTCTCAGCAGCAAACTATTTGGTCCCTGAATCAATTGCGGACACTGATTGAAATCAGTTTGTCCTTCTTAGGACTCGGCGGCGGGGCCAGTACACAAAACAAAACATCTCGCTGCAAATATTACATCGAGCAATTCTCCACTTCTTTGAAAAATAGATGAATGGATTTATCATAGCCATCCCCGGTGCACGACTGCGCGCGTGTCTTTGCCCCCCACCCCCTGCCTCCCCGTGCCGGTTGCCATGCCGACGGCACACGGACACGTCCCCGCCAGTCATCTACGGCGACTCGCCCCTTCCGCTTCCATCTGATCCGCTCGCTAACTACCGTCTGCTGAGCGCCGACAGCTGGCTGCTGTAAAGTGATTTCTGTTAATTGTGTCCCTCCGCTCCATAATCAGCTTACGCGGTCCAGTCAGGTGTGTTTAATACCGCAACTCAGTGGATCCTTTTAATCTTCGCCGGGACGGCGGCTGCATTTATTATTGTTCTTGTTTGGCCGCGCTTAATCTGAGAGAGGGGAGGTCGTCCGGATCCTCAACGGGACCAAATATCATCCTGGATACACTTTCATGATAAGCAAAGTGGGATTGCCTCCTTAAAACGCCAACATCCACTCTTTTGTTGTTGTTGTCAAAACTACATTGGGTGGGAAATTAATGATTTACAAAACATAACTTTTTTTGTAAAGTTGTGAGAAAATTTTATTCGTGAATTATCCTCTACATCGGGGGTGTCAAACTCATTTTTGTCGCGACCGTTATGGGGAAACCATAGAAAACCTGTATCGCCTCGTTATATTTCCACCCATCCATTCATTTTCGATACTGCTTATCCTCACAAGGGTCGCGGGGAGTGCTCGAACCTATCCCAACTGTCAATGGGCAGGAGGCGGGGTACACCCTGAACTGGTTGCCAGCCAATCCTAGGGCACTGAATATATCCATCCATTTTTCTTTGTCGCTTATCCTCACGAGGGTCGCGGGGAGTGCTGGAGCCTATCCCAGCTGTCAACGGGCAGGAGAGGCGGGGTACACCCTGAACTGGTTGCCAGCCAATCGCCGGGCACATAGAGACAAACAGTCACAATCGCACCTAGGGGCAATTTAGAGTGTCCAATTAATGCTGCGTGTTTTTTGGGGTGTGGGAGGAAACCGGAGTGCCCGGAGGAAACCCACGCAGACATGGTGTGAACATGAAAAATGCCACACAGGCGGGGCCGGGATCGAACCCTTGTCCTCAGAACTGTGAGGCTAATGCTTTACCAGCTGAACCACCATTTCACCGCCTCTTTATATTTACACATGAAATTTATGAACTTGTTTTGGAATCAGAAAATGAAGCGTGACTTTGAATGAAATGAAATTTGAAATTAAATTTCAACCATTGTTCATATTTAGTACACAAAAACGCTGATAATATCTCAACATTATCTTTTATGATATATGACAATTTGAAATGTCAGGATTAATTTTCGGATTTTGACAACGAAGATTTGCCTTCGCGGGACACATGAGATCATGTGGCGGTTAGGGTTTTTTTTGTTTGTTTTTTTGGGGGGGAGAGTAGATACTTTATCTTAATCATATTGTGATTTTGATATTCACGTATTCTTTTTCCTTGTTAAATGTCCACAAGTAATAATTTGATGGTTTCATATTTGAGCCAAAAACTCCATCCATCCCTCTCTTGCTTGTCCAGGGGACTTCGATCTCAACCAGGTGAAAGAATCCAAGTACTTCTTCAGCTGAGCCTTCACGGGACGCCGTTGGCCGCGTTCTCCTGTTTTGGCGTCCCGGGGGCCGAGGCTGATTGGACGGCCTCTTGTGCGTGAAGGGCCAGGACGCCGACAAAGACTCGAATCAAGGAAAAAGCGCCGTTTTCATAACAAAACGATCGCACCTGAGGAAGAGAGCCGCACTTGTGCTCATCGAGTAGCCGTGATTGGCCGTGTGTGTGTGTGTGTGTGTGCGGCTCCTTGTCTGGTGGGCGGGGAGGTGTGTGAAGGACCCCCCCCCCCACACACACACACACACACAGCCCCCCCATCAAGTTTTAACCTACCATCATCATCATCCTATCTCATAATCATCCATCAGTCAGGAGCTGCAAGCGGGCGGGTCACGTGCGGCGTACGAGAGCATTTGATGTGGCCCATTCTGACGTTCTAAAAATAAACGACGCCTCAGAGGAGCTGTTAGTACACAAAACGCATAAATAAATGAATATTTTCAGCGCACTGGGAAGGACAAAACTGACGCAGAATAATGTTGCATATTTTCAGTATTTTTTTTTTTCTCCTTTAAAAAGTATCCCTTGAAAGGGATAATTTTTTTTATTTACTGGAATAGAAGTATTTTAATGAATGGGTATCCACAAGTTACGTTAAATGCTTTTATTTAATCATGTGATATTTTGACTTTTGGGAAAAAAGATTTTCTCTAAAGGGAAAAAAAAAGAATTCACTTAAACCTCAACTTTTTCTCGTTATCATACGGCAATAAAAAAAAAATTGTACTTTAACTCGATACTACTAAGATCTTCTACTAGTGCTTTTTCCATGTTTTACATCACACACACACACCCAAAAAAGAAAGTTTTGACTTTAACTTGGTTAAACAGAAACAAATGTAAATTGTATGACGGATTACGAATGTTTCTTGGAAACTATGCTATTTTTCTTTTTTTGGGGGGAGGGAGAACAAGTTTGACACTTAAATTTGATTTGAATTATTAGATTTGAACTTTTATCATGTCATCTTCTACTGGAAAAAAATAAAATTACCACCCCCAAAAAAAATACTTGCCAAAGTTACGTTTAGGGTTACCTCACCCTAACCTTTTATTCCCTTAAAATGTACCTTTACTCTGATAAAGTACCGTAATTTCCGGCCTACAGAGTGCGCTTGGTTGTAAGCCTCACCCAATACATTTGTAAAGGAAATACCATTTGGTACATACATAAGCCGCACCCATGTAAAATAAAAGCCGCAAGTGCCCCCATTGAAACACGAGATATTTACAAAGAAAGACGGTACACAGAGTTTTCAAAATTTTAATACCTTATCTTAGCATAGCAACAACAAGGTAGCACAGACTACACAGTAGCAACACGATAGCACAGCACTAACAGGGCCGATTAAAAAAAAAAAAAAAAAAGTACCTAAATCACTGAGATGTGGCAGTAACACAGCAGAAACACGCTAGTGTGACGCTAACCCTAGCGCGGCGCTAAAGCTAGCGCAGCACAAACAGGGCTGGTTAAAAAATATATATATCGGTAAAAATCAGGGAGGCACTGCAGTAACACAGCAGCAAACAGGGCCAGTTAAAAAAAAAAAATACCTACCGGTAAAAGTCACTTCCTCGACACATATATTCCACCGGTCTCACTCTTACCTTTTCCGCTCGAGTGCCCCCTTGCGGCCATTAGAAAAAAATGCACAAATCAGCCGCGTTACCGCATAAGCCGCAGGGTTCAACGCGTGTGAAAAAAGTCGCAGTTTATAGGCCGGAAATTATGGTACTAGTGGTAGTAGTCTGTTTTTTTTGCCCACTTTTCAATGCAACTCTAGTGCTTTGTACCGGGAGAATGTGAGAAACATCTTCAAACTTCAAGCGTTGTTTCAAGCAAAAGAATATTTCCATGTCCTCTCAAGCTGCTCAAGATCTGAAAAGATCTTTTAAGAGTTCCCACAAAAGCGTCCGCTGCTCACGTCTTTTGGGCTTTTTTTAAAATGCGTTGACTGGCTGGAATATTTCACAATATTTGAGCACTTAAAAATAGCACAAGTGCTTTCAGATGTCACGTAGAAATCATTTTTTTGTGGTGTCGTTTGCTCATAACTGTTCTTCCGTGTCGCGAGCCGCTTTGATCCGTTACCGTTCGTCATGTTTGCTTACCTCATGTTTCTACGGCAAATCATCTTTAAAAAGAAAAAAAAAAAGTGACGATTGCTATTTTGTGACTACTGTGGCTGCAAATGTCGTCACGCTGAACTGAAATTCATTGCTTTTGTGCGTTTGTGTGCTCTTATATTAAATGAAGAATGTATTATTTTTGGAATTGTGCCTGTGGTTGATTTCTTGAAGCGACTATAAAAATACAGAACATTTAAGACGAAATATGTTAGCTGTCTATTTAGTGTAGCATAATATTTAATACTTTTAACAAGGTACATTAAAAACACTTTCAAGCATTTTGGTTCATCCATGTTAGTTTTACATAAATCAAAAACTAAATCCTAATTGGTACAGTAAGAAGCTATAAAATGTGAAAATATAATATGATGAAATTAAGAACAAATTATGTAATTATATATAATCATATATAAATAATATGTTCATAGTAGTCGTAAATAAAAATCTGTCAAGTACATTGTAAAAAATATATCTATATATCAAATATTTGGTCAAATAAAAATATAAAATAACTTTGTACAAAAATGAAAAAGTCATCTGAAAAAAAGGTATTTTTTTCTTTTGACTAACGCCATGCTTGACATTGAGGAAATTTTTATTTTATCAGGCTAACTTAATTTTATTGGCATAGTCAACAAGAAAAGTTATTTTACAATTCGAAATATATTACAAGACGAAAATTTGAATATCAAGAAAAAAATGGATAAAGTAATTAACAGTTCTCAAAAATAAAATTAAGAAAATATTTTTTACGAGCATAAAATCAGTATTTGTCTATGATCGGATGAAAGCAGATGAAATGGCGATTATAAATTATTTTTACAAATATTTACAATTTTTTCGGATGGAAAAAAATTAATTAGCAGAGTCCATAGAAAAAAAGATTAAAATTTTATAATCAAATATTTATTACATGTACAAATGGAATGGAGGTAAATTGCTGAATAAATAATTTTGGGGTGACAAAATGGCACACATATATTTTACCAAAAAAGAAAATGTATTGTCAAGATGGAAAAAAAAAAAGCAGACTCATGTATTCACCATCACGTTCCTTTATTACATTAAAAAGTTTTGAGGGAGAAAAAAAAATGAGCCACGTGACATTTTTTGTGCTTTTTCGACATGCGTAATCGGGTTCCAGGAAAAAAGGAAGCGTTGGATATCACAATTAATGGACTCGGTTATATTTGATTCTTATTCTATTGCACTGATATATGAAATATAAGGGACAATGCTGCTAATATTCTACAGCCAAACACACAAAGAATACATTATGTGGACAGTATAATGTCGGTATTATGCACAATTCATTATGGGACTGCACGGTAGATAAATGCAAAAAGTATACAATAATCAAAGTGTCAAGGAAAAAAAATTACAGCAATAAGAAAGGTCCTCGTATGTAAGATGCGACATCGCAATGCCTCGCTGACGTTTGTCCAACATTTGCATTTTGTTGTTGTTCTATTGCTGCTGTAGAAAAGGGAAAAAATGGAAACAAATTTTTCTGTTTATATTTTAAATTTTGCAATTTTCTTAAATCAGGTCATATGAAACTAAAACTTAGAAGGCTTTCCCAAAATCATTTTAAGAGGTTGGCGCGGGTGGGAGAGGGGATTTTTTTTTTTTTCTATCATGATGTAATTTTAAAACAATAAAGTGGTGACACTCACAAAAATATGGGGAAAAGTTGAGATTTTAGGAGCGCAAAGTAAAAATATTACAAAAAAAATTATGAGTAATGTAATATTACAAAAATTAATGTAAAAAATGTTCATAACTTTCAGGTGAGAGGAAAAAAATCGCATGGGGTCCAATTCAGTGTTCCTCAATTTCTTTGCCTTCACAGGATGACAAATGTGCTGTAATAAATATTTCATATATGCAATGATTTCTCCTTGTACAGTGTGTAGTCAAAAAAAAAACAAAATGGGTCAACTGATCTTTCGATTTGGTTTTATATCACAACTGAGCCACTAAAAACTCGATTATGCTTACTCCATTGTTATCATTTTTCAGGAGTTATTTAAAGTTTTATGGTTTTAATAAAACCTGGTGGATTTCTACCAGTTTGGAGCGGCATTGTTTATCACCGCCGTGGAGGTGGATCGGACGGGGAGGCGGTTTGGCCGGAGCGTCGTCATCGCCGCTGTGGAGGTGGATTGGGCGGGGCGGTGGTTTGGCAGCGTGCGATTTGGCCCTGATCCGCATATCATCTAAATATGGCTCGAAACAATAGGGTAATACTGCCCCGGTCACTTCACTCGGTTGTGAAACGTTCTCTTCTTCTAAAAGAGCTTCCGTGTCAGAAGGGGCGTCAGAGAAACCCGAATATCTTCATTGTTCGTCTCTGCACAGGTGGCACAGCGCGTTTTCAATGGCAAACGTCCCGGTGTGATGTCACGGACAGAAGATGCAGCCAATATGGCTACCACATGAATGTCGGATGAGACTTCTGCAACTTTGCGTGTGGATGACGCGCTCTCTCTCTCTCTCTCTCGCTGATATAATGTTTATAGGGATCACACTTAACCCTTAACTTCCTGGGATGAAGCCTGGCCTCATGGGTGTGGCCATCTTGGGAATTGGAGTTGGCCCAGTTTTCCTCTGAAGAATCAGGATAAGTGCTGAAGACCAGCATTTATCTGAACAATATGCCTTCCCTCTATTCATATCTGTAATTAATCTAAAAACTACACATGGAGTTAGCCCACTCGAGTTCTCAGTGGCTCAAGTTCATCAGATTTGGGATGGCGTCACGGTGGATCCGCTGGAAAGCGTTGCCTTCACAGTCCTGAGGACCCGGGTTCGATCCCGGACCCACCTGTGTGGAGTTTGCATGTTCTCCCCCGTGCCTGCGTGGGTTTCCTCCCACCCCCAAAAAACATACAACATTAATTGGACACTAAATTGACGCTAGGTGTGATTGTGAGTGCGGCCGTTCGTCTCCATGTGCCCTGGGATTGGCTGGCAACCAGTTCAGGGTGTACTCCAGCACTCCCTGCGACCCTTGTGAGGATAAGCGGCAAAGAAAATGGATGGATAGATTTGAAGTAGAAACGGGAGGTAAGCAGACACGATGAACGGTAACAGATCACTAAATTGCCCCTAGGTGTGATTGCGAGTGCGGCTGTTTGTCTCCATGTGCCCTGGATTGGCTGGCGACCAGTTCAGGGTGTACCCCGTCTCCTGCTCGTTGACCCCCTGCGACCCTTCTCGGGATAAGATGGATGTCAGATTTGGTTTGTTTTTCGCCCCTCATTCGGTGTGCTGCTGCTGAGCAATCGTCAGCGTCCACTCCATCGCAGGGTGCGCGGCGACAAACAAGCATCAGCACGCACATTCACACCTACGGACAGTTTAGAGTCGTCTTTAAATGTTACTGACGATAATGAATTGTGACAAAACGGCGGCGGACACATGGTTAAATCGGGAATCCTTTGAAGCGCCCAGAAATTTGCTTCCCATGGTTATAGACAAAAAAAAAAAAAAACAGAACTGACCTGAAAAACGCTGCTTAAAATAAAACAACTGCACTTTGAAAACACTCCAGCTACGCAAGGTGAACAAAATGAAAGTGTCATCATCATCTTAGTCATCATCAGCTGGGGAAAGAAATAGTTATTGGTACAGAATAATGAAATGAAACAGAAGGAGAATAATAAGAGTCCCAAAGAGACCCGAGAGGTTCCATTTTCCGCTGTCGTTAGCCAGTAATGGCGCCGGCGCGGTTAGGACACGAGCCGAACGGGATGCGACGTCACACCGCGAGCAGGGAGCCAGAAGCTCAGACGCCCACCGAAACGTTTCTCGGACACAAAATCGTTGACGTCCCTCGAACTCTTCCCGAGGCGTTAACGGCACGGGGCGAGCAGTCCTCGGCTGGTGATCCGTTTACGTCGCGCTCTTTAACCCCAACCCTAACTCTATGGAGTGGAGCCATTTTAACCCAGGGACGACTCGGACTTACATTTTTAATGATGCGCGTCGCAATCGGTTGGGTAAAAAATGTGGGTAAAAGCCGCATTGTTGATCTCAACGGTGTTCAACGTTAGAGGGTCCACCGTGGTTTGAAAACAAAACAACCACAGTCACCGATGGTACACTTGCTTGACTTCTCACTCTGAGGTTGTAAATGTGAGTGTGAACCTGTCTGGTCGTAGTCCGCCTTTTTGTCTTAAGTCAGCTGGGATAAGTTCCAGGTCCCAGTTCGCCTGAACAGGCGAAACACTACAGAAAATGGCGTAATGGTTTAAGAGCTACATCCTGTGATTGGTTCGAGCCTTCGTCTTGGGTGCACCCCGCCTCTCGCCTAAGGAATAAAGGAGCTGTGTTTTGGTCAATGTTTGTTTGTTTTTGTGCAAAATTGAAGGTACAAGCAAATTCAGCCTCCCCCCGTGCCTGTGTGGGTTTTCTCCGGGCACTCCGGTTGCGCGGTCCAGAACCTCCCAACAGCCGCCAAGCCTCACGCGACTCCCTCACAATTAGAAATCAGATGAAACTGATTTCCAAGACGAGTCATGGAAAGAATCCAAATTAAGGTACCACTGTGATACCAAAAATCAATCATCAAGTGGTGAAAAAGAGACCGAGAGCCAAGAGGACCGACTTGTACAATAGATGCAAAGAGTTACATCCCGATACATCCCGTGTCGATTAAAGCTAGCGTGGTGAAGCAGAAGCTCAGAAGCAGGTTCCGGTTCTTGTTCTTATTGGAGTCCTCAGTCGAACAAAGTGAGTACAAAGGTAGTAGGCATATATTGTAAACTACGGTGTACAAATGAGGCAAATTTGGGAGGTTGCTACTACGCTATGCTACGATTCTGTGCATTTACTTGTAACTCATTGGAGAAGAGTCCAAAGTCAACTTCTGCATCAGAGTATACTTCTGCCAGACCCTCATTTCCGACTGGAGTACCGTAGCTCCATCGTGTTCATGTCGAGCCCCTCATAAACTCAAGTCCCAATCACAAGTTCGAGGATAAACGGGATCGGACCTTAATCTGCTCCTTCTCCGGAAGGCTCGAGATGGAGTCCTTCTTGGGTCGGACCAAGTCCCCGACTGGAGTTCCCAACGCGAACGCCGTACCTGTGCCGAAGGCTCCCGCTGACATCTGGTGGGGCAGCACAATCCTGTGCGGTATGGCGCTGCAGACCCCCGCATGGCCCGAAGGGGTCTGGGTGGGTCCGATGGAAGTAGAGGAGACACGGGCGGATGGGGTTGGACTGGGGGCTCCCGGGTGAATCCCTTCATGCGGCAACGATGGCTGTGAGGCCGACAGCGCCCTGGTGTCCTGGCTGAGGCTCTCCATTGGCAAGGAATGGGTGCTCTTACGCGTGCTGAGGTGGTGCGCAGGACTTGCTGTGTGTTGGTGGACTAAAGACAGCTGGGATCCCGCGGCGGGGGCACTCAGGACGCTCGATCCGTATGGTAAGGAACGAGGGCTCTGGAAAGGGGGGCTGGACAGGACCGGCGCAAAACCACCAGTAGCAAGGAGTTGCGACTGCAACGGCGAGGCCGGGCTGGATATATTCTGCAACACTTGGAATCTCCTCACCATCCTGGGGGACTGCAACGGACCGGGCCCCACAGCGTTCCCTTGCGCGGGCGGGCAAAGGCTCATGGCGACAGCCTGCTGCAAGTTGGCGACAGCGGAACTTTGGGGCTGTTGAGAGGAGCCCGGCGGGGTAAAAATCCCGCTGTGCGGAGGCGGCGTCGCGGACAAGGGCTGCGGCTGCCGCGGCACGTCCACCCGTTGAACCATCTCGCGGTCGTATTTGACGATCTCCTGGATCATCTCGTTCTCGCGGTTGTTGAACACCCCCGAGTTGAGATCGTGCTGAACTTTGTGCATCAGGATCGAGTTCTTCTTGCCTGAAATGAGAAACAGGAAAATGCAGGCGGTGGTGTTGCTAAGGGAACGAAGGGCTCCACGGTGAGAGGATTCCTTTACAAGGAGAAATTTAAAATAACTGCACACCTAAACAGAAGCTTTTTATTTCACCCTTACACTTAAATATTCATTCAGCAACTAATAGAAAGGAGCGGAACCAAATTCTATTGAATTCTCTAACCTTCATTCAATTGTCGCGAGCTGCCTTAAACGATTTCCACCAAGAACGGTAAGCAAGGACTTCCAACGGACTTTGCGGTTCCAGAGACGCCCGCATCGGAGTTTTTGGACAGTTAGAGCACGTGTACCAGAGATTACAATAAATTGCCTCAGGGAGCGAGCTAAGTGCTGTTTCAAGAAATGTCTACAGACAAAGACATGATACAGCTCTAGTATCTGATCCCAAGTACTGGTCTTATCAGTTAAGTCTGTTGTAGACAAGAAGAACTCATTTGTCTCCCCACGAGTGGAAGAGGCTGAGAGCGTCGTTTTCCTCGGAGGACGTCAGAATGCGCTTGGCGACCCCGATTTCATCTTTTCTTTGTTGAACAGAACTCTCAGTAAAACAGATGCGGCTGCATATGGTACCACGGGGAGCGGAAAATGTAGAACATCATGCCAAAGAGGGCGTGGCCTGGCCACCGCTCCGAAGCGGTTTCATCTCTGACACCTGTCACCGGTTACAGCTGTGTCACATGAGCCTCTGTGATTAGACAATGTATTTAAGTTGGAGTTTTGTCACTGGTTTTTGCTTTCATGCATGTTGTCAAGCACAACTTTCGTTTCTAATAAAAAGCCACTGAACGTCATGTCCTCATCTTGGAGTCCTGCATTTGGGTCTGCCGTGAACCGTTGGTTCGTGACAGTGTGGTTAAGGGTTGGGGTGATGGTCAGGTCTACAATTTGGTCAGGGGTACAGGGAAGTGGTAAGATGTAACATTTTAGAAATAACTCACAAACACGATATAGAAAATCAATGCGTCGTTATGATTTGACAGCTGTTGTACGGATCCTCAATAATCGCGGACGCGCACAGAAGCTCGATAGCGAAATCTTTCAAGCGTGTCGCTGCTTTCAAAACAGATGCCGATGTTGGAATATCGTTAATTCGCGGAGACGCGTCGATTGCGTCATTACGTTTGAGTCCGTTCAGATCCCGTGTGGTCGTCCTGATGCACCTGCGGTTTTTGTCTTCCAAATGTTGCTCTATCGAGTGCGCACGCCGTGTGTGTTTTGGGGTCGCGCTAGCTCTTTAAACGCACACCCCAAATATGCCAGCTGACTGGCGGTGGCTCGCGTCTGGAATGTGGTTGCTACGGCAACAAATGGGAGGCCAGAGGAGGTGGGGGGGGGGTTTCAAATATGTAAAGGAGAGTGGACGCGTGAAATGGGGCACCGGGGCCATTTCTGAACACTCGTACTAGGGCGGCACCACATTCCAATAAAGCTGATTCTGAAATGTTATACATGTAATTGAAGAGCTCAGGTGGCAAATAAAGCTAAAATGTAGTAATTACTTTTTAAATGAGAATAATAATAATAATATAGAAACATATTAACAGTTATGGAAAGAGATGTGAGAGCGATCCGAGGACTGCAGATTCTTTGATCGAATGCTAACATGCTAACAGTCAACGTGCTCATAGAGAAGATAGCAATCTGAGTTGTGAAAGTCCTAAATCAGATTTCATAAGAAATTCATATTTTGATCACAGGTGTCAAACTCAAGGCCCGGGGGCCAGATCCGGCCCGCCACATGATTCTATGTGGCTCGCGAAGGTAAATCATGTGCGTCAACTTCTGTGATTCTTGTTCGAATCTGTACACAAATGTCAAACTGTCATATCAAAAATGACAGCATTGAGATATGGAAAGCGTTTGTTTTTTTTTTTTTTTTAAATCTTACCAAAACATCAATAATAGTTGAAAATACCATTTCCCTTGATTTCTGACTTACAACCTAATTCGGAAATTTCATGCGTGATGAGGCGTAAAAAGATTTTTATATTTTCAGTCATAACAGCCCTCAGAGGGAAACCAGAACTACAATGCGGCCCGCGATAAAACCGAGTTTGACACTTGTGTGTTATGGTATTTTGCTGTATTCCAATGAGAACTGGTCCAATGCTAATATGCTAACTGAGCTAATCTGTTGTGAAGTCGCAATTGTTTGAAATGGTTCCAATCGGCCAAGAAATGGGAAGGGATTTGCTGCATTTGCAATTTTGCTTTTACATTATTATTAGTCCTAGGGTTCATGATTCGGATTCGGTTCCCTCTCTAGCGAACTTCCCCGCGGGACGTTTGCGCAAATATACGAGGGACAGTCGGTGACTCACCTATCCTGTCCAGCCTGTCGATGGCGACCGTCTCGAAGGCGCGCCTCATCATGGGGTACTCCTCCAGGACCTCGTTGAAGTTGTCCACCGAGAGCGAGTACAGGCGGCAGTACGTGTCCGACCGCACGCTGGCCGTGCGCCGGCCGCGGGTCAGCAGGCAGATCTCTGCGGAGAGATGGCGGAACCTTTGCCGGGCTCGCGGATGCTAAAGTCTCCAATCGAATCCGTCGATCATTTTTGATCAGGTACCTTGTTTAGCTGTACAATTCCAACCTCTTCACAGTAAATATGAATCATACGTACATACATTTTATGTGCTGCTTGTTGAGGATTACATTAATTCAATAATAAAGAATCAGAAGCTGTTAAAATTTTGCCTTTTTTTCTGAATTAAATAATCTGGTAATCGGGTAAAAGAAGCTTCAAATTAGGTCCAAGTGTTTCTGAATCCTAATATATGGAATATTTAGAGTTTAAATTAGTAATGCTTTCTTTTTTTACACCAATAATAATAATGAATAAATATTTAAAAATACCATCTTTATAAACAATGTTAAAATACGATAGCCTGTAGCTGAGGTTTTATTTCACTGTAACATGACGCAGTTTTAATCTTAACGGTATCCTTAAAAAAAAAAAAATTTATGAAAAAATTTAATTAAAATGTGATGCACGTTAAAAAAAAAATCTGAAAAATTGTAGCTACATGAATGTTTAAAAACAACGAGTTTAGTTTGAAATGTAAATGTTTTGAAGTTAAACACAACTGAAATGAACAGTGATTATTTTGTGCACCACTAGAGGGCGCCTGTACCAGACGTTAAAAAAAAAATCACTTTTACCTATTACTGTATGGGCAAAAATAAACATTTTTTGGGGGGGGGGTCTATTGCGTTTTTTTTTTTTTTTTTTATCACTATTAGGTGGCAGGGCTCGGCCCAGTCGAAAGTGAAAGCGGATCGCGAACCCAATCGCCGGTGTGCGGTTACGTGGACCTGCTGCCGCGTGAGTGGCGCCTCCGTGACAGGCGCCGTTAATGGAGCGCACGCTATATTTGGAGACGGGCCCGCTCGGCTCCATTACGGTGACTTTCTTCTTCTTCTTCTTTTACGCACTGTCGTCTTGACAACCCCGCGTCAAGATTACCGCGCAGAGCGTCCGAACTGTCCGTCTGCGCGCTCATGAAAACGGGGCGAGGCGTCGCAAACGGCCGCATCATCATCATCATCATCATCATCACCGTACTATGGGCTGCACCTGCATCAAGCAAAATGCTGAACGAGGCTATTTTGCTTTTTCGGACGTGGTAACAGTATTTAAGTACAAATACTTTGCTCCCGAGGAGTCACTGATGGCGTAGTGGTACACGCGTCTGCCTTTGGTGAGGGGAGCGTGGGATCGATTCCCGCTTAGCGATGGTGTCGATATCTGCCCCGCGACCGACCGGCGACCGGTTCAGGGTGTAGGCCGCCTTTCGCCTGAAGCTCGCTGGGATAGGCTCCAACTTTCCTGGAACCCTTGTGAGGATAAGCGGCGTGGATAATGACATGACTTTGCTCCCGTCCTCTCCAGGTTCACCTATTTATTTTTCTGATGACTTTTTACCGATTGTATCTTTAAAAACAAGTATCCGTACTTTCTGATGATTTATGACACGATGTTAAAAAAAAATAATGTAAATAAAAGTAATTTTATTAATTGAGATCTTGGGGGCAGCAGCGGAATGGAAGAACGGGAACAGTTAAAAAAAAAAAAATTGGACTATTTACATGTAAAATGTGTTTCGACACACGGACGTTTATCATTTAACGACGCAATTTCTGGAAAAGATTAATTTCATAAATAGAGGTACTCCTAGCGAAAGGGAACCTAGATGCGCACCCACCTCCGAAGTAGGATCCGTCGACCAGCTTCATGCCCACGCTGCCTTTGGTGAGCACGGTGAGCACGCCGTGCTGGATGAAGTACATCTTCTTGCCCACGGTGCCCTCGCGTACCACGTAGTCGGCCGGCTGGAAGACCTCGAACCGGAGCTTGGTCAGCATGGCCGTCACGAAGTTGGGGTCGGCGTTGGCGAACAGCGGCATGGACGCCACCAGCTTGCGGCAGTTGAAGTTGACGATTTCCTGCCGGGGAACGCCGCGTTGCCGTTAGCGCGCTTGGGTTGAAAAATGGCAAGGGAAAATCGCTTTGGGGAAATTGACACTTGGAAAACTTTATACTACTAACAAAAACGATTTATTAATCTTTAAAAAGTTACTCTATTCTGTCAAAAGTTTAGTAATAAAAAAATCTTGTTTCATATTAAAGAATTTCTCATTAGATCAATTTTTTGTCTACAATCTGACTTTATTCTAGTCGAAACACTGTTACCTAACTTTATTCATGATTTTTATTATTTAATTACATTTTAAAATGATTGCTTTGTTTCTTTAAGATTTTGATTTTTTTTCTCTATATTTCCTCAAAATGCAACAATAAAAATCTGTAATGTGACTATTTTGTTACTCATTTTCTAGTCAAATGAGTTGTTCTTGTCCACAAAAGCATGTGATTTATTCTCATAAAATGAGATGACATTTTACATATTGTCCCTATTTTTATTTCTTCATTAGAGCTTTTTCTCTAAAATTATTGATCCCTGCTCATCTTTTTCTGAATTTTACTAAAATCTTACAACCGCCCCAACCTCCCCGTAATTCCATGATTGTATTTGCATAGAAATATTACATTTTTTTTTGTTAGCAAGCCCTGCAGGATAATTTAAGAAAAATTAAAAAACAGAGCAAAAAAGATAACCTATATACTAGATAGATAGATAGATAGATAGATAGATAGATAGATAGATAGATAGATAGATTATATTTTTAAAAAATATTAAACATTATTAAATTGAATTATTAAATTATACAAAAAATATCAAAAAAAATTATACCCTTTAAATAATTGCTGTCTTGATGCTATTATAATTCAAATCATTTTTAATGTAAAAGAATTTACAAATATTATTATATTATTATAAGTGTGCATACATTTTTTGGGACACCCTGTATACATAAATTTATTTAGTATATAGGTTATCTTCCCTAAAAAAAGTTAAAAGTTATCAAAAATTATAAAATGTTATTATTACTAAATTATCAAAAAGAAAAATTATCAAAAACTTTATATACACTTTAAATAATTTTCTATTTGATTTTTCTTATAATTCAAATAATTTTTAATATGTAAAAGAATTTACAAATATTATTTAAAGTGTGCATGATTTTTTTTGGGACACCCTGTATGTATATATATATATTTATATATATATATATGTGTGTGTGTGTGTACGATGAGGTTAATCTGCTCTACCCTTTTGCATGTTTAATTTATTGAATTATGCCCATGCATAATATAACAGCATTGGCCTTTCATCAAATTCTATGCACATATTAAATGAAATGTAAAGACTGAACCTTTGCTTATAGCAACGGTCGCTGCCTCATTATAATCGACTTTATAAGTGCGACGCGAGGTGACCGTTGGTGGCACCGCATCAATATTCCGGCAGCTCGCCGGCATCTAACGAATCTGAAGAATGACAAAATCAGCGCACGCGTGTGTGTGCAAATATATGTGTGTGTGTGTGTGTTAGCCACACCTCTCTGAGAGGCTCATTAAGCTCCTCCAGGATGCTCTCCTCATCAAACATCTTGCCCTGGTACCTGTGCTCGTAGTAGTCGTGGATCTTCTGCCGGAAGTCCGCCGGCAGCTTGTGGAACGACATGTACTGCTCCACTTGTTTGTACTGCACGCCACGGGGGAGGGAGATAAGACAGGGATGAAGGGGGGAGGGGTACATGAGCGCACCACTTTTGCTCACCGGCGGAGACGTTTGTGTCCCACTGATGAGCTCAAGCAGTGTACACAAAAAAAAAACGAGGAGCCGTGATGATCGTCTGGCTAAGAATCATGAATCCGCACGAGAAGCCCGTGACCTCTTCACTCCCCCCACGTGATGAGGTCAAAAAAACAAGATGCACCATTATTTTTTTTTTTTTTTAAATCTTTGTATGATTTTGCTACCATAGAAGATTGTTTTCCTCATTGTTTCTGTAGTATGACTGCAAACACACAATGGCAATAGCCATCCATCCATTTTCTTTGCCGCTTATCCTCACGAGGGTCGCGGGGAGTGCTGGAGCCTGTCCCAGCTGTCAACGGGCAGGAGGCGGGGTACAACCTGAACTGGTTGCCAACCAATCGCAGGGCACATAGAGACAGACAGCCGCACTCTCAGTCACACCTTGGGGCAATTTAGAGCGTCCAATGAATGTTGCATGTTTTTGGGATGTGGGAGGAAACCGGAGTGCCCGGAGGAAACCCACGCAGGCACGGGGAGGACATGCAAAGTCCACACAGGCGGGGCCGGGATCAAACCAAGGGCCTCAAAACTGTGATGCCAACGCCCATGGCAACATATTTACATTACATCTTAATAATAACTTAATAAAATTAATAATAATGAATGAGTAATTAATCTTAAAACGCGTCCTGATCCTTGGAATGAATTAATTTGCAATCCACTGGACACATTTTTGTACATAAAATGAGGCACATGCTGCATCCATGAAGCCATGGAGGAGCCTATTTTAAAAATAAAATGCAAGTATATATTAACAAAATTCAGTCTTAAAATTCAAAGCAAATACAGTATTAACAAAAAGACTAGATAAATGCGAGATTTTTGTGTTGGATCCAGGATAAATCATTCTTTTTTTTTCTCAACATTAATGTGCCCTGTAACCTGAAAATTGAAATGAAAAATGTAGTTGCACTAGTGTGCACACCCTTCTATTACAGCAGATGTGGTTGTGTTTGGAATTACAACACAGGTATCGAACAAAAGGCCCGGAGGCCGGATCCGGCCCACCCCATTGTTTTATGTGGCCCGTGAAGGGAAATTATGTGTATCAACTTCCATGATTTTTATTCAAATCTGTACCAACATTTCAAATTGTTGAGATATTGCGAGCAATTTTGTGTTGCCATACAGCTACAATAGTTGAAAAACCCACTACCCGTGAGTTCCGATTCTAAAACCAGTTCACAAATTTTATGTGTAAATGTTTTGAGATTAAATTTTTTTTTTTTTGGTTTCGCGGTCATAACGGCCGTCTGAGGGAACCCGTAACTGCAATGTGGCCCGTCACAAAAAGGACTTTGACAACCATGAGATACAAAATCATCTTAAACAGGAGACTGCGCACACCTGCCACCATTTTAAAGTGCCACCGATTAACACGAAATCAAGTTCAGATGTTCTAGTTGGCTTTTTATGACTGATTTAAGAACTCTTCATAATCCCGCCATTTTAACTCCAGGCCCAGTTCAAAATGAAGAAAATGTTTCCCAAAGCTTGATGTCGCTAAATGCTAGCTGCTAGATTGATGTTGGCTTGCTGCTAGCTTGATGCTGCTTGATGTTCTTTTGGCGAAGATCAGCGTTGCGTTTGCGTTAATTTTGGAATTTTTGCCTAAAAGGTCACCTTTGGTTCCATCGGATGATAAAATTCTCCTAAACACGCATGGGAAAATAATGTTTATCCCGCTTTGACGCTCGGTACGATATGAATAATACAATTACTGCAATTACATATCAGTTAGTAATAATTTAACGTTTTAGTGGTAAAGACTGTTGTAAAAAGGAAAAGAAAGCACGTGCAGCTTTAATGATGTCAGTTTAATAATGGAGCACTTTTTGTTAGCGTTTAGCTCGCACGATTCTTTACATATACCTGTTTAATTGTCACAGCAAAGGCTTTCAAATATGTATTTAGTTCACTTATAGTAGCACAAATGTAGCTTATATGCTTTATTCATGGGGAAATAAATTGCGGCGCTGGAATATTAAATATTGTTACCAGATTTCACTTTGGTTTAATTTTTCATGACTAAAAGAAAGGCCTTCTTCTACGATTTCACGTCCTTGTCCATATATAACAAATTATTCATATACAAACGGAAGCAAAGGGCACGTGTGTATTCTCACTTTGGGGCGAAGTCGATAAATATGTAACCGAGTGCCAATAAAAGAAGATCACGCCATGTTTGCTACATAGAACGTAAATACACAGCTATTCAAAATATGTTTTCTTCGATATTTATGTAATTAGTTTCAAGTTTTCTTTTTCAACATCGGCTAAAAACAAAATCCTTATGCTTGACTTCAGCTACTTTTTCCATCTATTTTCTATTAAAAGAAAATGATTTCCCGACAATCTGAAAAAAGATGAAGTACAATATTCCGCAAATGTACCGATTCGGTTTCGACCACTGGCATGCGACGGTGCGTGGAAAAAGTCTACACACCCCGGTCCAATGGCCAACCTTTTGTGATATCTAAAACAGAGATTTAAAAACATTTTAAACAAACATTGATGTGACTTAGAAATTGAGCAACTCTCTTAAATGTTTTGAATCAATATCGAGTGGGGAGGGAAAAAAATAAACTGATAAAATGTGGCTGCACAAACGGGCACGGCCATTTCTAAATGGAACGTGTTGGACGATCTGATTCGTGTTCAATTAGAGTCAGCGCCACCATTAACAGTGCCGCCAATTAATCCCAAATACATTTCACCTGTTCTAGTACTGACGATTATTATTTTTTGCTTTGTAACAGAAACTTCAAAGTCTGACCGTTGTTATAAGTTGGTGTATTTATAAAATTATAAATACGATTTATAAAAGCAAGAGAATTTTTGCGCCAACCAAAACAACAATCAGGGAAAAAATACAAAGAGTTCCTCGAGTTAAGATGGTCTCGACCGAAGACGTTTCGATTTTACAACGCCCGTCCCCCGTTCGCCATTTTGTCTGGCTAATGCTTGTCCCCGTTTGTGCGCCGGGAGTATCTTCGCATTTTTCGCCCTCCTTTTTCGACATTATCGCCCCCAAAGAAGAAAGCTGTGTCTTAGCAATTCTTCTGGACACAAAAGAAAACCCATTACCACGGAAGCGAAGTTCAAGATCATAAAAAGATCGGCGAAAGGAGAGACAGCGACACCACCAAGGCTTCGATCGGTCGACCGTGGTGACAATTATGAAAGACAAGGCCCGTATTTTAGCGCATGTAAAAGGTTCCGTTCCTATGTCGTATACAATGGTCATAAAACAAGGTTCTTTGATAGTTGTCGAGATGGAGAGGATTGAGGACCAGGTTCCTTCGCAATAGCCTCTAACAGCCTCTCCTATTCTTCTACATCCACCTCTCAGCAGGAATGCTAAGTACATCATCTTGTTTATTTCAATGTATTTGTTTTTCACACTAAGTATTTTGACTTTAATGGTGGAAACCGACTTGAGTTGAAATTCAAGTTGAGTCGCGACTGCAGGAACGGATCTCAGTCGTAGATCGAGGACTCCCTGTAACGTCCAGAGGAATTCTGAGAAGTCCTACGTGTGCATTGATTTTGAGCGGACCACCTTCTTTTTGTTATCCGAGCGCTTTCAAAATCAATAAAGGTTTCGCTAATCTACTTAACGCAGTGATACAGCACACTTTGAGGGGGGGAGGACTGGGGTGCTACGGGGGGCTGGTTGATAACTGAGAACAGAGGACTGCTGACAAGAAACCGCAGCAAGCTTTAAAATATAAGATTTTCTCCACCGAATGCGTGCGTTTGTGTGTCACACAGTGTGAGTCACGGCTCTGTGGAATCAACTGTCAATTGGACGAGTGGTATTTTCCAAGCTGCGGGGTCAAGGGACAGCGGCTGCTGTCCGACAACCACAACAAGTACTGACATCAAATCTTCCTCACAGCTTCTTGCTTATCGAACGACGTGGAAGGAAAGTTAAGTGTGGGCACTGCAATTGGCAATTGGAATGAATTGATAGCGTTGCTGGGGAGGGCTTTGTCGTTGGAAAAAAAATGCCAATATATGTCGAGTGAAAGTAGTAATTAAAAAAATACTAATGGAGAAAGAAGGGGAAAATTGAGGCAGAATTAATAAAATATTAACATGGATGCACACAACATTGTGGAGTCATAATACGCTTTTCGACTTTAAAGCAGGTCTTGAATATGTGCAGGAAGTCTCTATAGAACTACACATATCTGAGAATATGACATTTTTGCGCTGAATTCTTTGACAGTCAAAGAAATTCGGTGTTAGATCTTTGTGGTATTTTTGTGTTGAGTCAAAATTCGGAGTCGAAATTTTACGCATTGATTTCCTTTTTCCAGATCAAATTTTCTATCTTTTTTTTATACTGTTAAAATAATAATTGGAAACAACTCTGTGTAAATTGTTTGAATTTAAATTTGAGTTTTTACACTTTTTTTTTTCTAAAAACAAATATTAGAAATTCTAATTTAATTTGATGCCAAAAATAAACCTACAGAGGTAAAAATCCATGTCTTTTAGAAAAATAAAGATTGATATGCACTCTATTTAGTCGTGTTACGTGCTGTTGGTTTGGTTAGCAACACGTTTCAAATGGGGGTCAGTAGTCAACAATTTTACCAAGGTCGCCTATGAAAGGAGTCAATTGTACTGTAATTCCCGGCCTACAGAGCGCATGTCGCAGAGTACATTTGTAAAGGAAATACCATTTGGTACCTACATACGCCAGAGCGGTGTAAAAGCCACAAGTGCTCACATTGAAACCCACATTGAAACACAAGATATTAACAATGAAAGACAGTAGACAGAAAGACTTTAACGCTAGCGGGGTGCAAATGCTGGCGCTAATGCTAATCCTAACGCTAGCGCCCCGCTAACACTAGCGGTAACGCTAACAGGGTTGGTTAAAATAAAACTTACCGGTAAATATTACTGAGACACGCCAGTAACACAACACCAACACGCTAGCACAGCGCTAACGCTAGTGCAGCGCTATCAGGGCCGGTAAAGTCACTTCCTCAGCACATATATTCCACCAATCTCATTCTTACCTTTTCCACTCGAGCCCCCCCTTGCATCCCTTAGAAAAAATGCCCAAATTAGCCGCATCACCGCATGCAAGCGTGTGAAAAAAGTCGCAGCTTGTAGGCCGGAACTAACAGTGGTTAAAAAGGAATAAGAAGGATTCTATTTGAGGAAGGCTTTTTATTTTAGTTAAGATATGTCCTCAGGTCAGAGGTAAGGTCAGATTTGAGGAAACACGAGCAGCAATAACTTCAATATGACTGCAACACATGCAGGGAAACAGCAAGTTCATTTTTTTTAAGTGAAAAGAGGGGAAATGACGTAGTGCAGAAGCAGGATGGCAGATCCGAGTTTTTCTGTCACATTAACATCAGACAATGAGCCACATGCTGCTTCACCAGAGACAAATTATCACCTCATATGTAGCAGGTAATTTTAGTGAATTTCAAAGGTTTTTCTCGTATCGCACAATTCTAGCGGTATTATTTGTGATAGCATTTAGTCAGTCAAACAAAACACACAGGATGAAGCCTTCCGAGGTTTCAGTCCGTCGGGAAGTGCGGAGAAGCCGCCGGTCAATAAAACCGGCGGAGCGGGATAAGCGTGGCGGCCTCCATTAAGTTTTTGCAGCCCGGCGATTCGGCGCGTGCGACGCTCTCAATTAAAGCCAAAGCCGCCGCCTCCGCCTCCTCTCAGAAGTTGTTGTCGTCGGAAGTTTTATTGACTCTGTGATTTCCGCGGCATTAGCCCGAGATTAGCGGCCGCGTCAGTCAAAAGTCGACGGCGCTCCGGAGAGTTGATGTAGCGGAAAAGTCATGTTTAAGAAATCTATGCTCCATTTTGTGACTGCCGGCTTGCATTTAATTGGGCTTTCACTCTGATTGATGGATGCTTATGGCTCCATTGGAGAGGAGAAGAAAATAAATCAAAGTTGGGGGAAAAAAATGGATTCAAAAAAAAAGTGACAACCTCGATAAGTAATCTGGCATCGTGGCAACAAAGCTAAATTTGAAAATGCAGAAATTAATGCAGATACGGTTTAGCAACACATTCACACAAGTTTCCATGGAGAACACTTCGGATGTTATGAATGCTTCACATTCACAATGGCCGTCAGCAATAGTGTAAAACGGCGGAGGGGGCGGGGGGGTATTTTGGAAACATCTTGGTTTAAAAAAAATAATAATAATAAATAATCAGTGTTGCAAACTGAATTTAATTGTAATTTTAATTTATTTATAATTTATAAACATTTAATTTCATTCCATTTAAATTTCATTTCAATGAATTTTAATTAATTTAATTTAGATCAAGACAAAATTGAGATGTGTGCAGATCATGAAAACAAAAACTGTTTTAACAGGAAAAATGTTACATTATGGGAATAATGGTCTATTTTTCCATGATAAACAATTATGAGAAGAAATTCAAACTATTTGTCATTGTCAGAGGTAAAATGAGATTCAAATGTTTGCACTTGCTCATTTACCGACATTCTGTGCACAAAAACTTTTGTAAAAATGGATTTGCAGACCCTCGTACTCCTTCAAGACGGTTGCATTGATTTGGGCCGAACGCCATCTTTGAGTGTCCTTCTATCGGCCTTCTCCGAGAGGGGAGTCCAAAATGTCGGCCTTTCAACTTTTCTCCAACGCGGCTGCGAATCACTGCATGACCTCAGTGACGGCCGGGCCACGTTTCCAAGCGGGCGTTTTTTTCCTTTTTTTGTGTCAAGGTCTAGTGACTGCGTGCTCATCGCTGCTGGTCTCGTGGGGGGTGGTCACGAGCCTCCCCCCCTACCCGGTGCCCAATAAGTGGCGGGGTGCTGTTACATAACAGCCACCGTTCCATGTCCGCTCGACACGTGGAGGTGAATTGATGGGGGACGTCCAGAGTGACTGGGGGGGGGGGGGACGACACATGCGGCTACCGGTCAACTCCATGTGAAAAGACAGACCGCTAAGTCTTCATGGACAATGTGACCTGCTAACTAATGTATTCGTCCTTACTTCCTGGTTATGTAGTGCTGGGTTATCCTGGGTTTTCATAAATTATGATAATTGGGGGTATTCCGCTCCAGTTCGGGAAGAAATTGATCATGGAAAATTATTTATTTTTAACCCCCCAACCCCAGCCCACCCCAGTAGTGTGTAGTACTTTTTTTTTTTTTTGGAAGAAAGAAAATCACTGATATAGTACTACATAAAAACATATAGTAATGACGTTATTAAAAAAAGGATTAACTATTTTTGCCACTTTTTTTGATTGGGGCGGGGTTCAATTCAATACAGATTGTGCTTCCCCAGCTGATGTGCACTCCTTGGCCACCAGGGGGGAGAATAATAAAGAGAGAGACACACGAGAAGACGTTTTGCAACTGACTTAGTAAGCTGAGGTCACAATAGCTGTTTGTTGTTGGAGTTTTTTTTTCCACAAAGGGTAAAGAATATCTGTGTGAATATTCTTATATTACAATATAACAATAGAACTGATTTTTTTCACAGTACAGCTATGTGTTTGTTTTGAATACACAATGTGTAATTCTCTTTGTTTGATGTTTAGTTTGACAAGTTTGACTGAGTTGACTGCCACCATTCAGTATTCATCCATCCATTTTCTTTGCCGCTTATCCTAACGAAGGTCGCGGGAGTGCCGGAGCCTATTCCGGCTTTCAATGGGCAATAGGCGGGGTACACCCTGAACTGGGTACACCCGGGTCCTCAGAACTGTGAGGCCAACGCTTTACCAGCTGCTCCACCATGCCGCCCATTCAGTGTTCATACTTCACATTTTTTGCTTTGCCATCTCAAAACGACAAAAACACCAAATCAAAGCTAATATAATACATGAAAAAAATAATTGAATTTGGAAATTAAAATGCAAAGGAAAACAAAAACTAAAATAGAAAATCCTAAACTATTTTTACCCTGGTCCAAACAACAGCTTGTATCTCAAAAAACACGTACATGAGGTCACTTGTACCTCAAGGCACATCTTTATACATGTTTAAAGACCCAGTAAACACTTCCAAAAATGTCCTACAAATTTGAATTAAAAAAAAACAAAAAAAATGTAAAAAAAAAAATGTAAAATCAGGTTTCGGAATGGTCAAGAATCGAGCCATTTTTCAGCTTCCAGACATTGTTTGTGTGTCGCTGAATGCTCTGAAAATCGGAATTTTTCAGCTGTCAATCAAATATGTGCAAAGCCGCGAGAGAGCAATTTCCAGCGATGCACATCGTGTTTTCAAAAATCAGTTTTGGCGCTCCGCTTTGAAATATGAAGTTAAAAATCATCGTTTGTGCAACTATTTAGGTTACTTTCAAAAGGGGTTTGGACCCCCCCAAAATACTATCAACATGTCAACATTATTATTTATTACATCTGACAAGTTGAAATTTTGGTCCGGATTTTGTCTATAACGATCTAACTTGATATATATACATGATTTGGGTTTGTGGGCCACATCAAATTATGCGGCAGGCCGGAACTGGCCCCGGGGCCTTGAGTTTGACACCCGTGATTTATTTGGAGCATAACCACATGCTGCTTCACCAAACCAAAAGACAAAAACATTCCATTTTGATGTGAATCTGGATAAAGCTACATAGAGTATCAATTTTTCATTTCTTTTATCTTTTTCACAGTCTTCTTAAATCCGGTTCTATATGTCTTCATATCACCATAACTGACCGTGATCAAACCCCCCACCCCCCCAGTTATGCAAACGCTGAAAGTTTCCATAATTTATCAGCGAATAATGACACGAACATGATTTTAGATTTTTAATGAGGCATTGTTTGGCCTTGGCGCAGGACAGTTTAACAAACTTTGTCAAGGTTGAATTTTTAATGCCGTTCTCATAGTGGATCACATTACATATTCGGAAAGATTTGAAATGGATGGAGAAATACGTTAGCGGCTTTTCTAAAACACAACAACGAATCTGTCGCTAGTGTTTTCCGCCTCCTTGCTGTGGCTACAAAAAATTCCAACCCGTAAATCTGCCGTGTTGTTGTCTACGTGCTGTCGGCATGTTTGTCTCGCATGTCGCCATCTTGCTTACGACTTAATTGCTCGTGGAAACAAAGGGAAAGTTATGTTTAGAGTCCGCTGATGCGAGACGGATACTACAGTCAAGCAGCGAGCAAACTATTTGCCCAATTATCTCCTCCGTACTTGGCTTAAACGCACAGAACTTTGCCTGCAGTCCGACCATAAATCGATTCCACTGACGTGGTGCAGCAATACACGTCAGACTCGTTTACGGACGGCGGGCCGACTCTGAACAGAACTCCACGGATGACCACATTTGGGACATACCTGGGGATGTCTTCACACAACACAAATTAGATTTGTTTACAGCTTCCACCTCATTCTAATTATACGTGTCAACAGTTTGTGTTGGATGTCCAGAGGCGGAACACAAACAGGCCTAACAGGGAAACTGTAGCGGCTTGAGAATAGCACAAAGGATTTCATGACCAAAAAAGACCAAAGTCACGGCATTACCACAACCACGATACTGATGTGAGTCAGACCCACAAATCCCCCAGTGATTAAAAACCTCATGAACAGCTTTTGTCCACTTCAGCTCAATCTGCTCGATGTGGTGGATCACCGCCACACTTTAGCCCCAAAGCGAGTTGACTGCAAACACCAAAAGGTGAAACTATATTCAGGACATTGGGTGTCAGGAGAAAAAGCACCAAGTCGGACTCCAGCTCATTAACAAACAATATGGCGCCTCGATCGAACACTTTGGTCCCGATGGCCCCACTTTGATCTCAGTGATAGTGGGCTGTAGTGTCAAAAAGTCTTGGCAAGAAAAAAAGGGACTTAGAACTCGGTTCAGTAACAAAAAAGACCAAAGTCACAATAATGAAGCAGACCTCCCCCATGGAACAATCAATCCCAAACATGTCGGACTCGGACTGGACAATCATAACTTTCCAGGTGATACTTTGATACTTTTACATTACAGTACTTACTATTTAGTTAGCGACTAAATATGGCGTGGGAGATGAGACTTGCTAACTACCGTAATCACACCGGCCTACAGAGCGCACCTGGTTATAAGCCTCGGTACGCAGAAAGAGTTTAACGCTAGCACACAGCCAGGAAAACAAAGGAGTGACTCCGTAAGAAGCACATCAATCTTCTGGCGTTGCCTCGCCAGTCTCCAGACCCAAACCCAAATAGAAAATCTTTGGAGGGAGCTGAAATTCCGTGTTTCTTAGCGACAGCCTAGAAACCTGTCTAATCTAGAGAAGATAACCAAGTGCGCTAGCGTTAGGGCCGCGTTAGCGTTAGGGCCGTGCTAGCGTTAGCAGTGATGCGGCGCTAGCATAAGGAGGGTTGAAAGAGTGTGAAAAAAAGTCACAGATTGTAGGCCAGAAATAATGTTAATTAACTCGGGAATCAAATTACCAACTTCTTAATTCACTAACAAAAAGTAGACTCCCTTTTAGAACTTAATAAATGAAGTCCACCACAGTCCAGTAAAACATTTAGACGGGTTTCATGTGCAAGCAGACACAAACGCAAAGGAGGATCCATTTTCTTCCACGGATAATTGGGACACGGGTTGGTCATGATTGTTATGTTTGTCATGACGGGTTTGTTTATGACTAGGCAACACGGTGGAGCAGCTGGTAAAGGGTTTGGCCTCACATTTATGAGGTCCTGGGTTCAATCCCGGACCGACCTTTGTGGAGTCTCCATGTTCTCCCCGTGCCTGCGTGGGTTTACTCCGAACACTCCAGTTTCCTTCCACATCCCAAAAACATGCAACATTAATTGGACACTCTAAATTGCCCATAGGTGTGATTGTGAGTTGCGGCTGTTTGTCTCCATGTGCCCTGCGATTGGCTGGTAACCAGTTCAGGGTGTACCCCGCTTCCTGCCCCTTGACAGCTGGGATGGGCTCCAGCACTCCCCGTGACCCGTGTGAGGATAAGCGGCCAAGAAAATAGATGAAAAAAAAATAGAAAATACGATAATACGATGAATATAAATGTGACGGCAACTGCAGAGAGAGTCGATCTCAGCTCTACGACGGCCCGAAGAGTCAATCAGACAACAAAGCACCCCGATGTGTACAAGACGGGCCGTCAGCATTAATGAAGGTGCAATTAGGCAGCAGCTCATCCAGGATCTAAGGAAGCCCGCAAGTCGGGCAACGAGGGACCGAAAAGGAACCATAGCTGGCTTTGATCAGCGCTACAGGTGACGGGGCAGGGCCGGGCCGAGGCCTTGCGATTGGCGGCCACGAGCGTAGAATTAATGGAACTCATGCTGCCCCTAACAAAGAGTGCTGGAATTAAGGAGGAAAAACGTCAAACTCGCATCAAACGGGACACTCTTGGCCAAGTCTTTGCGGGAATTAAATTTGCTTTTACGTCTGTACGCTCTCAAGAAATTAAATCAGCACAACAGTCTGAGTTTTTCCTTTTGTCGTGAGTTGAAGTATACGCTATGGTGTAGCTTGCAGTTCAGACAAGGAACAAATTCTACATGGGTTGCTGCGCCATTTGCGTTCGTTAAGCCACTTTATTAGCAAAAATGGAGGTTAGGAGGATTGTAACCTTATTTTCTTACAAAACTTCCCATCCACGGGCAACATTTGCTCCTCAAAGTTTGAAGTGAAGTCTTTCTACAGACAGTGGAGGACGCTTCCGCTTCTTCAATTTTTCCTCAGTCAGAAAATTTTATTGCCACTTTTTTAAATTAAACATGTATCCATTTCCACCATCGATGTGCAGTTTGCCATTAAATTCCTTGTTCAGAAACTAAGAATATTACATGAAAATGTCCCCTTCTCAAAAAGTTGGTGAAAGAATAGATAGATAGATAGATAGATAGATAGATAGAATAGATAGATAGATAGATAGATAGATAGATAGATAGATAGATAGATAGATAGATAGATAGATAGATAGATAGATAGATAGATAGATAGATAGATAGATAGATAGATAGATAGATAGATAGATAGATAGATAGATAGATAGATAGATAGATAGATAGATAGATGCATTTTCCAGTGATGAGAGTAGAATGAAACTACTTTCACCAACATTGTATGCTTCAGTCCATTAAAAAAAAATTATTTGCATTTTAAAAACGTACTTAGATGGGTTTCATTTGGCCAAAAGTGGCCATGATGGAAGCAAAAAGTTCATTTGGACATGAAAAGCATTAAAATGGGAAAATTATAAAACTTAACTTCTGTCTGATTTTGTAATCCCCACCTTTGGGAAGTCGAATTATATTTGCATTTTTCTGTTAAAATGGTTAAAAAAGAAAAAAAATGAGGGGGAGGTGACCACCACAGACAGTCACTGTGATTTGACTGGCGCGTATGTGCCCGGGCGCCATTGCACTCGCAAATCTGCACAGTCGAGCACGAAAAATCATGCATGTAAAATTTGTTACGAGTAGAAATACATAGATATTGAAAGATGTCAATTATTTTGCGTAGTCTTGACCAATGTTCACTCTAAGCTGCGCCACTACGCAATTGCGCACTTGTCGTACACTCAGCGCACATGAAAACTGATCCAGCGCAGTGAACCACAGCCTAACGTCTTTCTTTTTTTCACGGAAGCACACGTACGGAAGCGTATTGCTGCCACACCCCAAAAAAAAACAAAACTGCTGCTCAGCCTACTTCTACTTCCTAGTTCACCTGACACCGCCCCCCCCTCCGCTCTTAAAGGGGTACACTCATAATTACAAACAGAAAACGCACCCGTAACATTATATCTGCGGGCATGACTGACCACACCTGTACATTTTTCAAATGTGTGTCTGTTGTCTAATATTAAATATACTTTTTTTTTTATCAAGGTGAACCCTAAGAACTCAAAACAATTGGGAGGGTGAAAGATTCTAATTGACTGTAAATACTGAGGAAAATGCGGTCCATAAGTAACAAAAATGAAAGAGCCCCGCAAAAAAAAAAAAAAAAAACAAACAAATCGGCGCGCTTACCTTCTCCTGGTACTGGCGCCTGGACGAGTCCAGAGACTGGATAAGTGCGGTGGCGTGGCCGATGAACATGGCGTAGCAGGTGGCCCCGACGATCATGCTGAGCATGGTCAGCCAGATGTCCGACATGCTCTCGGGGGCTTGGCGTCCGTAGCCGATGCACAGCATGTGACTCATGGCCTTGAAGAGAGCGAAGGAGTAGAGCTCGCTCCACGTGTCGTTCTGGCGGGGAGGACGGAAAAGCAATCGGCCCACTTGAGACAGACGGGTACAACAAAGACCTACAGAACCAACGCAGTAGTCGTGGTTTGGGCATTCGCAAATTCACTTATTTGCAGATTTCTGAGGGCGTGGACCTTCTACGATTTGTTCTTTTTGTGCTCTGGCCAACGTAGAACTGCACAATTAATTGAATTTCATCATGATTGCGATCTGGACGGGCCACCGGTCACTCACATGCGACAGACCTGTGAATATTCATTCTCGCGCGGTGGTGAAATCGATCACAACTGGACTCTTCTGATTGCCGCCTCTCACCAAACAATTTAGTAGTCGGCGACATCGGACCGCCCTAGCCCGAGTCTTGGAGTAGCAGCGCTAATATTTATCACCAACTAGAACGGAATTACTCTTATGGGATGCTAAATGACATCCATTGAGATGATTGCCGGTGAGGTGGAAGTAGATTTCCGTGAGAATTCCTCTCGTCCAAAGTGACCTCTGATAGGTTCCGGTGTGACGGTCTGAGCGCTCCCGGTGCTGAAAAGTCTCCTTGTGATTAACGGGCATGCGCGTATATTTTGTAAACTTCCGGCCAGTCTGAACCGTCCCCATCAACGCTTCAACATGTGCCATTCGACAACTTGTCGCCAAGTGTTCACGTTCGCTTCGGACGTCTCAGAAAGACGAACACAGCGAACGTACATCTATGTGTATATCTTTTTATTAACTTTTATTTTAAGGTTAGGTTAGGGTTAGGATATAATGTACGTTAGCTACTTCTATGTAGAAGGAGGGGATCTATGAGACTGGGGGATTTCCCAGTAAGCCTTTGCTATATACCCAGAGTTCCCCTGTTAGTAACGCATGCGCATTCATCACAAGGAGACTTTTCAGCACGGGGGAGCGCTCAGACCGCCACACCGGCTCGCCCGTGACCCAAATAAAGACAAGCAAGCCCTAAAGAAAACGGAAGCAAGAATCTACTCAAGTCATGATTTCAAGAGTACTGTCAGTGTACGTATTGGTGATGTTGGGGACCCGAATCATCTTCATCATCATCACCATCACCACAAAAAAACGAGTGTTTGAATACGGTAAGCACGCTGATCCCCCGTCCTGCTGGATATTAAGAGGTGACCATGGCGTACAAAAACTCCGCATTAATGTAAACATATTTGGAGAGCATTGAAATGCATACATAAGATGCATAAACGGGATGAGACTGCACGATTCATTTGAGAAAATACGGTTTGAATATGAGTAATATGCAGTCGCCGTGTGGGGTGGTGCCCACAAGTGACACCCAGAATGCAACACGACAAAACGGTGTGTGTGGATGTTTGGAAATTGAGAATGTTGCCATTGAAACCCACGAGACTGTAATCTAACACAAAAAATTAGGGTGTCTCGCTTACACTGCTCTTTACACGAATATTTCGAATATTTTTGTTTACACTCATCTTTCTTTTATTAACTTTTAGAGAACAACTCATTACAGTTGTATCAATGTCAATAGGCATCTGCATCTAAATGATTGAGAGAGCGAGAGAGAGAGAGAGAGAGAGAGAGAGAGAGACAGACAGAATTTCTTTTTAAAGTTTACAACTGTGGCAATATTTGCACAGAATATTGTTGGAATAATAATAATAATTTTTGTTCTATCCATCCATCCAAGCGCTCAATCTTTATCCGGCAGATAAGTACTGGATTAAGTACGAGTTAAGTAATTAAATACTACACAGTATTATTGTTTGACTTTTTTTTTTTTTTAGAATTTCATTAAAATTGTATCCATTCATCCATCCATTTTCTTTGCTGCTTATCCTCACAAGGCTCACAGGAGTGCTGGTGCCTATCCCAGCAGTCAACGGGCAGGAGGCGGGGTACACCCTGAACTGGTTGCCGGCCAATCACAGTGCACATGGAAAAGAACAACACTCGCACTCACAATCACACCTTGGGGCAATTTAGAGTGTCCAATTAATGTTGCATGTTTTTGGGATGTGGGAGGAAACCGGAGTGCCCGGAGAAAACCCACTCAGGCACGGGGAGAACATGCAAACAACAAACAGGCCAGGCCGGGATCAAACCCGGGTCCCCAGAACTGTGAGGCCAACGCTTTACCAGCTGCTCCACCGTGCCGCCTTATAATTGTATGTCATTTTAATTAATTACTTTCATTAACGAGTCCAGAAAATACGGGCACATACTGTATCACACCAGCTGTTCATTTTGTTTTTTGCGAGACCTCTTAGTGAGGAGCGTGTATGATAAAATAATAATAAAAAAATAAATACATTTAAAAACGCCTGTGCTCATTGTCTTGGCTACTTTCTTTTGACTGAACATCTAATTTGCCACCTAAATGGATTTTGCAGATAAATACATTTCGACGGCAGCACAATAGCGCGATGGAACTTTTATGATGTATGATAGAGTGATTATACAAGGTTATGTATGTGTGTGTGTGTGTGTGTGTGTGTGTGTTGTGTGTGTGTGTGTGTGTGTGTGTCTAAAACCAACAAGAGAGAGCTTATCTTGCTTGGCAGAGCTCCATTTAGACTTTTAATACATTAAGCGCTTGTGAACTACATGGAGATACATTATTTAAGAGTGAGTTCCTATCTATTAGTCAAACGTGTCCGACAACTACGAGATAAATGACGGGAAAAGGATGAATAAACGTCACGAAGCGTGCAAAAGATGCAACAAAATGGTTAATACACGGGAAATGGAGCAACAGATGGTAACTCGATCAAGAATTAAGTGTGTGTTTGGTCAGTTATTATATAACAATATATGATACAGTACAGTATAACAATTTGTGCGTCCAAAATATTGAACTTCGTAAGTCCCAGTAAAGGGAAAATAGGTGTCTTCTAAATTTGACATACCACATAAAAGAGCGTCGTTGACAACGCCGCCAAATATGAATGATTAAGAAAAAATAGCATTTGTTTTCCTCTGTGGGACAGGCACACACTTGTGGTCGACAATGAGGCGCTCTAAAGGGACACCGCCGGCCCAAAAACCTTGTAAACATGTGGGCTAAATTCAGAATTAAATCTGTCTTCCTCTTTAATACTTATTTTAAGTCATTTCTTTTGAAAAGTGCAACATAAAAATCTATCTATCTATTTATCATATAGGTTATCTTTTTTCCTCTTTTTTTCATTTTCCTTACTATACTTAAATTATCTTGCAGGGCTTGCTAACAAAAAAAAGTAATATTTCTATGCAAATACAATCATGGAATTACGGGGAGGTTGGGGGGGTTGTAAGATTTTAGTAAAATTCAGAAAATAAAGATGAGCTGGGATCAATCATTTTAGAGAAAAAGCTGTAATGAAACAATCAAAATAGGGACAATACGGAAAACGTCATCTCATTTTATGAGAATAAATCACGTGCTTTTGTGAAAACAACTCATTTGACTAGAAAAGGAGTAACAAAATCAACTAATATTACAGATTTTTATTGTTGTATTTTGAGAAAATATAGAAAAAAAAATCAAAATCTTAAAGAAATAAAGTAGCCATTTTAAAATTTAATTAAATGAACAAAAATCATGAATAAAGTTAGGTAAAAGTGTGTCGACTAGAA